>NC_087363.1:58528853-58693853 GCF_030014295.1 Loxodonta africana | reverse complement strand
CAGCCTTACGAAAAGTTGCTCTGTGGTTGTAAGTGTGCAGAGATGCCAAGTAAATTCTTCCATTTTTCAAATAAATCTTTTTTTGTTGTTGTTGTTCTTTGAACCTATTTCTCCAAAAGCAAATATATAGAACCAGCCAATGAAATTATTGAGGGCATGTGGCACATCTGACTTGTTCCGGTGCCAAGAAACCTACATTTGCATAGCAGAATGTCTCAGGACACACAAAGCCAGTCTCAAAGGCTGCACTGTGTGGCTGGTACCTGTGAATGGCTGAAGTCTTTAAAATCCTCCCCTCTGACCAAAACAAACAAACAAGAAACAGGAGAGGGAAAAAAACACATCTTCTTCTTCTGTTTTTTTTTTTTTTTTAATTTTGTTCTTCTTGTTGAGAATACACACAGCAAAATATACACCAATTTAACTGTTCTACATGTACAATTCAGTGACACTGATTACATTCTTTGAGTTGTACAATCTTCCTCATCTTCCTTTTCTGAGCTGTTCCTCCCCCATTATCTCACTGCCCCTCTAAGGTTCCTATCTAATCTCTCCAGTTGCTGTTGTCACTTTGATCCCATATAGTTCTTAAAACAGTTTAACATCATCTTTACCTATAACAGTAAATGGATAATATTTTCAAGTGCCCAATGCAACTACAAGAGCCCTGGTAGCACAGTGGTTTAGAGCTCAGCTGCTAATCAAAAGGTCGGCAGTTCAAATCCACTAGCCGTTCCTTGGAAACCACATGGGGCAGTTCTACTCTGTCCTATAGGGTTGCTATCAGTCAGAAGCGACTCGATGACAGTGGGTTTGAACGCAACTACCAGCCAAAAAAAAACTAAATACAAATATATTAGGAGACAATTCCTACCTAAAAACCAAGATATGAACCTGCTAAGCCAAACCTGTGGGTAGAGTAATAATACTTGGTGGGGGGAAGGTTGGTACATAAACCCAAGGGTGTAGCTGAGAGACTGCTGCTCTCAAAACTGGGAAGAGCCAAAAGAAAACTCTACCCATGTTTTATTTTAAAATTGCGATGTGATACTGATTCCAAATGAAAGTGTTTTCTAAAATATTTTCACAGTAGGTGGCATTACTTATCAACTGTAGGAGGGGTGTGGTGGCTCGAAGCATCTTCCTTTATTAAATTATCAAATAATCATTTAAATCGTTTTCACACATTCTGTTCCATTTGAGATACACCTACAAGTATGGCAGGCTTGCCAAAGAAAGGCAGGGGGAGGAATCCAGGGAGATTCTGGCTATCCAGATACTTGCTGTCTCCTCTCCTTTTTAATCATATGAAAAGAAAGAAAAGCAACTTTGCAAATCTACTTTTGTTCAGCACATATCATTTGGATGAAAAACCATGTTTCTGCAGCTGACAGCAAAAGGCCCCGGTTTCTTTCAATGGGGACAATTTGGTTTAAAATGGCATCTTTACTTAAATGAACCATGAATCAATTTCACTCATCCTGACAAGGAAAGATAAAGCTGTATGCTTTAAAATTCAAAAAATAACTAAACATAAGCACTGCAATGTTTAGACCTGATAGCACCTGCAAACACTTTTTTTTTTTTACATTCAAGAGGAACAAAGTGAACCGATTGTCCTTTTTACCTTAAAAATACAATGAATCAAAAACCAAAGCTTTGGATGGCACAAATACTTAAGAAAGAACCAATCCACCTGCAGTCACATTTTAAGAAAAACAGGGAGACTTTTCTAATCTTTCAAGAGAGAATTAATTTATTACAAATGTCCAATATGGAGGGAAAGAGACCATGTCAATTTGATGACGTAGTGGTTATTCTGAAGAAGTATAAATTCTGGAGACATCAAATTTCTCCTAATGCATGGGGGGGCGGGGAACAGACCATAAGCCCTATTTATCAGGCAAAGTATTCAAAATATGGAATTAAGACTAAAAGACTTCAGAAGAAAGCAGTTAAAATAATGATAAAAGATGAGTGGTTAGAAAAAGCCTCCCCCCTCCCCTCCTGGTTCTGGTGCATAAAGAATTTTGGTGAATTTTAAATTATAGTCTATGGAGATGGCAAAGAGTGTGGGGTGTCAGGACCCAGAGTCCTAGAAATTTGGAATGAGATGAACAGGCAATTTGCCAAAGGGCAAAGGGTTCATACTTCAATGTTATCTCCTATGTGAAGGACACATCCATTTCCTGGGTGATCTTCCAATTGCATGTGGAAAGAATTCTGAGCTAGAGAAAGAGTTACATAGCTCAAAGGGGAAATGGTACTTGGCCTATTTAGGAATCATCGTGTTGGAAGGAATTTCTGGGTGTTGTCTAGTCTAAAAAAAAATAACTCTGAAGGGGGTAGATGATGTAGCCAACTGAGATAATATAAAAAGAATCTGATAGTAGCAAGATAAAAAACGTGCCACTATTTATTAATAGCATTCACTCTGCGAAATTCACACACAGTGAATCATGACACTCAGAGCAGGGAGAGCAAATAGATTTCACGCCAAGCACTATCGATTAGCACGGGCTGACTGGCAGCCTTTGATGAGAAAGATTCATAAGACACAGTCAGGCTTGCTGAGAAAGAATACTGTGATCAATTAACAATGTCTGCTACGAGAACTGGCAGAGGGGAGAGGTAGTAACAGTTATTCCACCCATCTGCCAGCTATAGGGCCTCTCAACTGATGCTCTGTCTCATCTGCATGGTAGTAAACAAAAGCTAAAATGAATAAATATGTCACTGTGAGTCAGAATCGACTCGACGGCAACGGGTTTAAGGCATGAAGCTTATCCACGTCAATAGATCACAAAAAGAGAAAATAGAGAATAGAAGTTCCACAAAGGGAAAATGTTTTCAAATTTATTTCAAGAAAAAGGTCTCTGACATGACTCATAAGAAATTCTGAAGGAGAGGGATCCAAGTGTGCAGAAGTCTGGAGCTTACCCAGATTAAAATAAAAGTTAGAGCACATGGTATGGTTTCAGAGATTACACTCCTTAACAATTCGTGAAGGACATGAGAGGATGAGAACTTGTACATTTCTAGAGCACAAGAAGAATGGCAGCTAAGAAAACTTTTAAAACATATAAAAGTGAGGTCAAAAAGAGAATGCAAAGCCTTGGTACGCCAAAGTTCCTTTTAGCCCAAATCAAACATCATTACATGACAGTCTCACCCTTTTTTCAGGTGTTTGTGTTCTTAACGTTTTCTGGGATTATAGTTATTATCTTGGGTGTTAGGGCTTCTACTAGCCTTACCTTTTATCCAGCCATTACTGACCTTTGGTGGTGCAAGCTTACTTTCAGACTGTTAGTAGTGCTGTTTCCTGCACATTGATTTGGGGAGATGGAGATAGAAGGGTATGCTTCCAAGTGCAAGTGACTGAAATACCTTTCACATATATAACCATGGTGGTACAAATGGTTAACTTGCTCAGCTGCTAACCAAAAGGTTGGAGATACAAGTCCAAACAGAGGTGTCTCAGAGGGCCTGGCAATTTACTTCTGAAAAACTAGCCACTGGAAACTCTATGGAGCACAACTCTACTCTGACACATGTGGGCTCACCATGAGTTGTAATATACTTAAAGGCAACTGTTTCGTAAGAAGAAGGGTGGGGTGGGGAAAAGGGAGGAAGGGTGGGAAACTGGGGGGGGGGGGGAGGGAGGGAGGGAGGGAAGGAAGGAAGGAAGGGAAGGAAGGAAGAGAAAGGTTTGAACCATTAAACCAAAAGACCAAAATAATTTTGGACAACCACAATATTTGCCAAATAGCTGTCAGGGACAAACACATCAAAACAGAACAGTAAAAGGAGACTAACCATTGCTCACACTCCAACCCAATTTCATCAGGCCGCTTAGCCTCCTGACAAAATGGACACCCCAGGAGTATCAAAGGACTGCCCTTCCAGAACCTGCTCTCTGCCTTCGCCCTTCCAAAAGAACCCAGAGCACTAGTGGAGGGCAGAAAAGCAGGGCTGTTCTTCCAAACCTCAGAACTGCAAGCTGCAGTGCCCATGAAAAGCTTTACATCCCTAAGGGCATCTTTGGAACAGCTGCTCACTTTTGTTCAGAGGATGATCTGCTGGTGGGTAGGGGTGGTGCAGGAGCAGAAGCTCTCTTCTCTGTGGTGTCAGCTAAGGAATGTTTAGTGTGGGTGGTTTGAAGGCATCTTCCTTCCCAGTTTTGCCTAGGACATAAGCTACCATTAACATTATCTCCTGTGAAGGTTCAAAGAGTCGACTTCAGGCCAACTGGGGGTGAGATGATTGAAAATGGAAGCAGTGTATGGAAAATCTCAGGCAGTAATCATAGCCAGGAGCCAGTGGCCCAGAGATATAAACACCCTAAAAACCAACTGATACTAACGAAGCCGCAGCTTCAGGCAGGCCAGGGCACAGGGACGGGTGAAAATTTTAAGCACTTAACAAGTAAGCGGGCACATTTCACGCTGGGTACTGATCTTTGCCTGGACCCAGTCTTCCAGGGCCATCTCACATCTAATACCCTGTCCCTTGACTTCTTAAGGACCAAAAAGTAAAGTGGGATAATATCCCACTTGAATGCCTGCTTTTAATGGATGACATGACAGCTGTAATTTCCATGAGCTCATTCTACTGAGGATGTCCATCTATTCTGATTTAAAAAAAAAAAAAAAAAAAAACAACTTAGAGAAGAGCCTGCAGATTGATCTTCCCTGAATTTTTAAGGACTGGTCCAGATGTTTAGGGAAAAAACTTTTAGGTGAGTAACTCACCTTCCACAGGGGTTGGATTATTGAAAATTTGCCATTAAAATTATGTTTTCCCTCAATTATCTGTACAGTAAATAAAATGTGGGGAATGGGTAAATTAATGGATACAGATTATGAATCCTCTTGAAAAATCAAAGAATCTTTTTATAAGGCAAAAAGATGGCTCCAATTCAGTAACCACTGAATTTCCATGTCTTAGGTTGACACTGTCTATGACATTTCTCACTTGCCTGTGTAGACAAGAAGCTTCATGAAGGCAGGGAGTTTACCATGCCTAAAAAGGCAAGTATCTAACCAACAGTTGTTGTAACATGTACATTCCATAGCGTTTTGTCTCTCTTTAAAAAATATATATACATGTGTGTGTATATAATGCATATATAGAGCCCTGGTGGTGCAGTGGTTAAGAGCTCAGCTGCTAACCAAAAAAGGTCAGCAGTTCGAGTTCACCATGTAATCCTTGGAAACCCCATGGAGCAGTTCTACTCTATCCTATAGTCACTATGAGTCAGAATCGACTTGACGGCAGCAGGTTTGCTTTTGGTTTTGATTAAATGTGTGTGTGTATATTTATATATATATATATATTTATATAAAATATATACGTGTGTGTATTTACTTAAGGCAAGATACACCTGTACTAGATAAAGAATATGTATTAGCAGAGCATCAAAGAAACATCTGCATCCATTTGTGTAAGGGAAATGCCCCAACAGGAGCCTGCAGCACCACGGCCCTGTGTACCAATTCTTGCAGGTGCTCAGAACCCAAGATAAAGAGCCATCTGGGAACATTCAAGGAGTCCCATTCTCTCCTCTCTGATGACCTATGCTAATGGAATTGTTATAGTAGATGACCCAGGATTTACTGGCATCAAGGGTACTAGCTGGGTATAGAAACATGCTTGCAAATTCAGGTACTCTACAAGAGTGGGGTAGGTGCTGTATCCCCAGCGTGGCGAGAAAGGAGGAAACAGGAGCCTTGGGAAGGCATCCAGGGTGAAGGAGGAAGGTGTAATCACACAGACAGGCCATTCTAAGTCATTAAGCCATGGAACAGACACCCAAGAAAGAGATACTGGCCCATCCTAAGATCCTGCCCCTGTCTGGTTTTGCAATAACCAAGGGGATTATTTTCTTAGCTCTTTCAATGTGGAAATATTTGCTATCTGGGGCTTCATCACCAAATATTTCTGGAGTCTCTGCTGTGACCCAAGCCCTGTGTGGAGTACTTTCACTGCAGCTGTCTATTTTTCTTTTGGGTTAAATCTTTGGGCCAACCCACCTGGTCTCCCAGTCAGCACGTCTACAGAAAGATAGCCAACACTGTCCAAGAGAAATATAAAGAGTCACAAATTCAAGAATCACATGCAATATTAAGTTTTCTAGTAGCCACATTAAAAAGTTTTTAAAACAGTGAGATTCAATTTTTAAACATGTATTTTATTTAATCTAACATATTCAAACTATTTTAATTTCAATATGTAATCAATATAAAAGTTATCACTGAGATCGGTGACATTCTTTTTCCTACTAAGTCTTTAACCTGCGGTGTGTATTTTACACACACAGCACATCTTGATTCAAGCTAGTCCACATTTCAGGGCTTTGTAGCCACATCTGTTTAACAGCTACCATACAGCACAGCCTAACAGTGTTTCAAGATTCTGGTTGGAGCAGTACATGTATGGTAAGGAAAACCGATGCTTTAACAAAATATTGTTATCACTATAAAGAGTTCTTGGGTGGTGAAAACAGTTCAACTCTCAGCTACAAACAGAAAGGTTGGTGGTTTGAACCTACTCAGAGATGCCTTGGAAGATAGTCCTGGCAATCTGCTTCCAAAAGGTTACAGCCTTGAAAACCCTATGGAACGCAGTTCTATTCTGACACTCATGAGGTCGGTCGCCAGGAGCCAGAGTTGGCTCGAGGGCAACTGCTTTGGTTTGGTTTGATTTTCTGGGTTATCAATTTATATGCCCAGATTCACTGCTGCGATACGCAGCAAAAGAACCATGCTGGAGAAAGGAGTAGTAGGAAAGGGCGTGGAGACTTTCCTTCAAAGTCGCCCACTGCTTTCTCTACATACGGCCTGCATTATAAATAAAAATATAAGCAATGAGACGATCTATGTGTGGGGGGATATACATAAACATCTATAGATCCATCTATATATCTACAAGTTCTGCAGTTTATATTCTTCCTGTCCCCTGTAAATACAACAGTAAGGAAGACTTCAAAGGGAAGACAGCCCAGCATTCCCCCCCACAAGAAAGAAGTTAACAACAGTCTACTTTGCACGTCGCGTGTGCAATTGGGTAAGTATGTGTGTCTGGGAGCTGGGGCAGAGGAGTTGGCTTGCTGCCAGGCATTTACATCACACTAGAAGACTGAGAAATTGGGAGATTTCTCAGTTATTTAGTGCACACATTTAAAATCTAAATCTCCAAGTATAAATACAAAAGGTCTTGAATATCGTAGGACCCAACAAATATGTGAAACTAATAAATAAATCAGTTAAGTAATAAATTAACTATTTTAGGAGCACAAAACACTCTCAACCTACACATAAATTAGGAGCATGCGCTGGTGATCATGCGAAAAAGGATTTGTGGGCGCACAGGCTTGGGTTCAAGTCCCAGCCCAGCCACTTTCCATTATGTGAAGGTATGCCAGTTACATATCCAAAGGAATGTCAGTTTCTCATTAGTAAGCTGGGTCAATTAACAGCTACCCTGCCAGGCCTCTACAAGAATAAGATATGAAGTGATCAGTCTGGTATCTGCAATGTATGTACAACAATGTATATACACACACCTGCAATGTATGTACAATGCACACATGTGCATGTGTCTACGGTGAAAAACAGGATTCAAGCACAGTGGCTGGGGGTGAGGACTCAGGAGTTGTCCTGAAGGAGTACAGGTCTTGGCTCTACTCCTAACTAGTGGTGTGACTGACCCGGGGCTGCATCTCAGTTGCAGGTGCCACATCTGAAAGAGGAGAAAACAGCACCAACTTTGAAAGGCTGTTGGGAGGATTCAATGGTGTCATGAGAACAAGCACTTAGCATAGTATATAGCCCATAGTTTTGCTCAGTAACTACCAGCATTATTACTATGGAAGTCCCTGAGTGGTGCCAACAGTTAACCAGTTCAGCTGCTAACGGGGAGGTTGGCTGTTCATCATGTCCACCCAGAGGCTCTTTGGAAGAAAGGCCTGGCAATCTACTTCCCAAAAATCAGCCACTGAAAACCCTATGGATCACAGTTCTATTCTGACACACACGGGGTTCTCATGAGTTGAAGTCAACTCAGTGGCAGCTGTTTTGGTTTTTTATTATTATCATTACAGCTATTAACTGACAACTGTGGTGACATGGTACCCCATCCAAGACAGCTCCTGTCTAAACACTTGTTAAGTGGCACCCACACAACTGAGGCCAGGCAAAGACTGGATTGAAAGGGCTTGCAGTCTCAGTATCATCAGGCACATTTAAAGGCTTTATACTTCAGAAAGCATTTTCTTATTTTCTCATCGATGCTCACAAGCCTAGAGGAGTAAGCAAATGGCTTTCAGTCATGAAATACTTCTTGATTTCTTAATGGCATGATTCTAAGTGCTGGGAATTCAGAGAAACATCCCTTGCCTTCAGAGAGCTTATGTTCTAGTGGCACTTTGTCCAATTGTTTACTTACCTGCCTTAGCACGCAATTCCAATGAATGGCTACCCCACGCTTGTCGGAACAGAACTGTGCTCCAGAGGGTTTTCAATGGCTGTGATTTTTCAGAAGTAAATGACCAGGCCTTTCCTCCAAGGTGCCTCTGGGTGGACTTAAACTACCAATTTTTTGGTTAGTAGCCAAGCGGTTAACCTTTTTCCTCATCACCTAGGGGCTCCTACTCACCTGTCTAGAAGTAAAAATTTCACAGTGGGAATATTTGCTTGATTAGGGGTTTGGTGTGAACCGAGACGGTTGGTACGCCTTAATAAAAATTAAAAAATAAAAATGTTCCATAATATTACATAAACAATTTTTCCTTTTCCCCATCTTCCTCAATTTTGAAAACAAACAAATCCACGTTTTTTTTAAAGTATAAGACTAGGTATGGAGTTATAACCACACACAAATATTCCTACCACTTTTTCCACACACCTTTTACATGCTAAGATACTTATGAAATTATGGAAGGGAAAAAAGCCATTAAAAGGTTACGCTTTTATATAAACAGCCTAACATCATGTCAGCAGTATGACAATCTTTGCTTAATTCCAAAACAACGGGGAGGTCTTCACCTCCATTAAGATTTCCAAAGTGAGGCAAAAACTCTGCATTCCAGTTGTCACTGCTGAGTAAGCCCTGTGTGCACTTTGCCATGGCAATACCATGCCCATTTTTGCCTGCCATAATGTTAGAAAAGGCAGCCTCCAGTCAGCGAACTGCTTGGGGGTAGGGACAGAAATCACCTGGCACCAACTCTGGACCAAGAGGTATAGAACTAGGGAATGCTTAGACAGGAAGGTCAGAACTTTATCAGTTCCAAATAAGGAGGGTGGATGCAGTCCATGACTGGTTTTTAATACTTTCCCTCTTGCAGAGGAAGGAGCCTGTAGGAGACTCAAACAGCTTAAACTATTTTTAGGCCTATGACCCTCTTAAAAACAGCGCTAAATTCAGTCCTCACTCACACCCACTCAACTCCCACTGGCTTCAGCACGAGCCATGGGGAGAACCCGTTCACGATGGGTAACAGTTAGTTATGCTCTCTGCATTCTCTGGCTCACGTGGACTAACAATTCAGTGGCCAGCGGCTAGCAAAAACCGCACGGGTGGTCCCCTGGCTCAGGGAGGGCAGTGGCCACGGCCTTCCCTTCTGAGAAACATCTGTATGCACTGTGTTGTGGTTCCCACACAGCTGGATGAAACACAGGCTTTTTCCGGCAATCCAGGCAGAGAAGGGAAGAGAGAAGTTCCTTTTGAACGCGGCATTCCGTAATATCTCGGAATTGTTTCAAATCATAACCACATCTATAAAAAGCCCGGAGTTGAAGCATTTTAATAGGTGGACTAAATTCAACTTTTACCTCCAACAAGGATGAGGGAATTGCAATAAGGGATCCCAGGAAATGCACAGCTGCTGAGCGCCACACAATTTGTGACCGTCAACTACAGTGCATCGGAGGGAAAAACATCATGTATAAACAATAGGTCCCAAGTCTGATGTGGACTTTAGTGGCGAGCATTTGGCATCTCAAATTCCTTTAACAGGGGCCTGTCATACCCGATGGAAAGGACGCCTGGGTCTCCTCTCCACCCTCTCTAGTCCTCCCTCCTTAAAGGAACACTCAGCAAGATAATGAATCCTTTAAATGTTACATCTTCTCTCCGGCATTATCGTGGGGCCGAAACTCTTCACATCAAACAGTCATCAGGACTATTACAAAGTGGGCTTATAAGAGAGGGGCTGAAAGGAGCTGTGTGAAAAGAAGTGGAAAATTAAAGCTGAAGCCGTCGAAGAAAGGGCTTAATTTACTGGCATGTACAGTATGCAAATGAGATTGCTCTCAGCTTAACGGCATCATTTATGTCCATAATAACGGCATCATCATTACAGGGCTCAAATTAAATTACACCATAATTAGCATATCAAAGTGATTGGTTAAAGTTTAAAACAAATACCCAATTTTGTTAATGAACAGCTGTAATTGTCATGTACACTTCAGTGAAAACTCTCTAAACAAATATATGTTTTAGGGGAGAAGGGAGGTTTTTTTTTTAGGCAGACAGGTCTGCCACAAAGGTAAATTACCTAAAAAAGAATGACATGGACTATTCTATTAATGTTAATATATGCTGATCATTTTCAGGTAATAAAAGCATTCTATCAAAACAAGGCTTCGCTTCTCTTTAGACACCTTCTCTGCTCCTGAAACTGACAAACCACCAGAAACCTGTTTCCACTTGCAGCAAGGATAACAATGCCAGGGTGACCTGTCTCAAATAAGCAAAGGACATGTTCAATAACATGCTATTTCCAACGTCCTCCCCCCTCCCAATAAACAAGCTTATTTAAAAGACATCCATGTTGGAATCATGCCAAATCACAGCTGATTTTTCTCCCCTTTCCAGCCCCAAAAGGGAAGAGTGACAGCCAGAGAACTTGCTGAATTTATGGGGTAGACCAGAATGCTCCTAAGTTGATGACCTTATAACACATTAGACAGCCTCCAACTCAATTTCTTCCCCTCGAATCCTTGCGACACAGAGTTTCAGACATGGAGTTGCACCGGGAAGTTTTTGTTCTTCAGTCATTAAAATAAGTCAGAAGGTACGAGCGAGCCATTTTATCAGTGTGGGCTGTAGCCAGCATGTACACAAATTTTGTACACGCAAAGCTACTCGCTAATAATCAAGCTTGCCTTCAGACCTTTCGTGGCTGTCGTTATTTTAATTTAATTATTTTAACGTCAGAAGAGTTTCTACTCAAAAAGGTTTGTCAATAATCTCAAGCCTCGCATGCAAAACACCTCTAAGATTTTCTCATTTTTTAAAAGTGCATTCTATACGTCCTCTCGGATACAGCTGTGAGGACAGCCATCCATTATGATATACAGCAAGGCAAGTCAAAATATATTTTGACCAAAAAAAAAAAGGGCACTTTCAAATATACTTAACAAGCAAATTGAATGTCTTATTAAAATCGTATTATCTAAACAGTGTTCAAAAATTTAAAGAAAGTAGCTTTTCATTTTATTCATCGAGGAATCCATTAAAGCTTAGGCTCTGAAGTAGTATGTAAATTAGGTGCCTTTCAAGGTAGAGCTAGGGCAAATTCACTGCATCAACTAATGATGAAACTCATTATATTCTGGGAGGATTCATAATGAGGAAAGGGCCACCCGCCATTCCATGTTCTAACATAAATCCCTGCAAAATTTGAATATCTCCCCATCTAATTAAAGGCTACTCATTCCAATCACCCCCTCCATGGCCCCAAAGTAAAAATAAACCTCTTTAAAAGCACAGACGACAGTGATATTTCTAAAGCAGCACTCGATTCTGTTTGGATTGAGAACCTTCCACTCAGATATGTTTTATGACAAGCATAATTAGCAGCTTTCTAAGATACAAACTTTGGGGCTGTTCAAGCCCCTTTTGGTTAAATATAGCAGATTTCCAGCTACCAAAGAGCTTCACCTTCAGGGGGCTGCAGTACACAGAGGTGATGTGTAGCCAAGAAACCAACAGGAGTGTGTCAGCGTGGTAATAACGTAAAATCAAATTCTTAGCACTCAAGTTCCGTGCTAAAGCTGAGATGTTCAGAAAAAGCCAAGCACTGTGGCATGAACCAGAGATTGCATTTGGATGGGGCCGTATTCCAAAAATGCTTGGAAACGACATACTTGATACTGGAACAAACTGCTCACTTTTAATATGGTTTGAACTAATGAACAAGTATAGCCCAGCCTCTCACCAGCCAAGGAACGAGTGCCTCTTCTAATCACTGACTTTGATTTTTTTTTCCTAACCGAAAACTATAGAACGCAAACACAACGTTGCCAAACATATGTATTATGATTAATAGCCTGTAATATCCCTCACTAAGGCTTAATTTACTCTGGTTTTCAATTATGAACCTGTACCACTCTATTCCAGTCCCCTATTCAGGTGGTGATATATTTCTTGGGGTCTTTACTCTTTCTATTGTATTGCCACCCAGCAAGGCACGATTAGTTAAAAACAGCAAACCTCTACTTTGACTCCAACAGAGCGCCAGCAGACTGCACAAAATTAGAGAACAAAACAATTAAGAAATAAGTGAAGGCGCCCTGGGAATTAGACCAAAGGAAAAAGTACATATGCCAGTCACCCAAATACCTTTACAGTAACATTCAACAGAAAATACATATACATATGTCTATACACACACATACACATATCTACCAAATAACCTAAACATCCTTTATTTTATTTTCATAAGCTGAATGTTGACTCCGACCAGAAAATTGTATTTGCTGTCATAAATTCAAGCATTCACAAATGTCTGAAGCCCAATTTGGTAATGAAATGTGCTCATCAGGGTTAGTTACATCAGAGTAGAATCGCAGGACCTAATGAATCCATTCTATAAAAGGTGCTGCCGCTTCTTTAAGTTGCATAAAAATAAACTCCACTACATAAAAGCTGCCACAGTGCGTGCTCTCTCATCCCTGGGCTCCAGGCACAGTTCCCCTCCACCCCCAGCGCTTTTAGGTCAGCCACTCATGCATTAGAGAGACAGCCCTCCCAAAATAACTTGGCCCTCCCCTGAAGCGAAGCAGGGAGTTGAGCAACCTACCTTTGTTCTGCAGTTGCGGATAATAACAGGCAAGTCTCAAGACCATGAGAATTTGGGAACGATCAGAAGAGTTGAAGGAAAAAACAAAAACAGAAAAAACAACAGCAGCAGAAAAAAGAAGAAATATAAGAAGAGAAGAACTGGAAGGAACAGGAGAAGGCTTCTAATGAAACTGTTCCAGCTTCCAAATGAATGGGGGTGTTTTCAGCAGTGTTTACAGCAGTGAGTACACCTCTGCTCCATCTCGTCCACAACTGGTGGCATCCCCCCCACCCCCAATCCATGCATGACAATTAAAAGCAACTGCACCTCTCCGTTTGGGAGGGGGGACCACAAAAGACCTCTGCAATATTTCTTTACAATGTCTATATCACTGATGAGCATTAGTTTGAGTGACAAAGGTCCCGGACTAAATCAACATTCTTACCTTAATGTTCCTAGTAAAAGGCTCCAGGAAACATAACTCATGAGACATATATGCAAAGATATGTCTCAAGGAATTAATCCATAGCCCTCGGATGAAGTGATGGGGGGAAAAAAAAGAAAAGGCAGTGGCTTACATTTCCAAAGAAACGCAGCTCAGCCCGGGCAGCAATGGCATGAAACCAGGTTTGCATATACAGAGCTCGGTGGCAGAAGCGGGAGTTCTGTAGGATTTATTTGACACTTATTTTCTGGGAAGCCTTTTGTGGAGTTGTACTGTTTGTTTCTTATTGTCGGAGAAGCAGTTAGGAGCATTCTCCCGGAGGGGGCCTCTCAACCCTGGGTTGTCTGCTTTTGACAAGGAGGTAACCATATTAGGATGTCTATGGTAAAGTAAACAATAACATAGTTGCAATGAAATGGAATTTTTTTTTCCCCAGCTAATGGTGTTGGGGTCAGTCCTGTCTTTTTAGCCATTCCCACTAATTTTGTTTCCCAGTTCAAACAGGCCCTCTTTCCTCTTTTTTTTTTTTTTTAAGTGTTAGCTGTTTCCAAATAGCTGACTGCAAATTTGCTGAGAATGTTTGCAATGTAAGAAAAAGCTTTTAACATCCAAATAAAGATCTTGCCAGTTTAATCATTAAAAGGGGTGTGAATTTTCAAACCCTTGCAGAGATCCGAGCCTTCTCCCCTATTCACTACCTCCCCCATCTTTCCCTGAAGGTTAAAATTACTTGGTCATTTAAAAGTACCCTCTAAATAAATCAGATTTTTAAAGAAAGAGATGATTACCTTCATAAAAATTCCACATTCACATAGTATGGCTCTCAGTGAAGAGTATTAACCGTTCATGCGCCTGAAAATTTATTACCTGAAATCTCTAGGATGGTTACTTTTATATGACAAAGCTCTTTCCCACCACCCCCATCCCTCCTCCCCCCCAAAAAGAAGAAAGCACAAAATACTGCTATCAAATCATATTTAGAAAGGAGCTAATAAAACAAGACATATTATCAAGAAAGAGTTCCCAAGATGTCACATATTTAAGAAAAGTTCTGCAGGTCCAAAGCCAATAAGAAAGTAATGCTGCTTTCTTGCCACTATCACTAAAGTATGGTGTTTCCCCCCCAAGCAGAGAGCGAAGCATCCCCTCAAAGGTCAGGGCTGGCTGGTCAGGAGGACAGCTGAGCATCTGAAGGGGACCACAGAGAGCGGAAGTGCAGAGAACCAAGCAGCTGGGAGCCCGGCCGCAAAGCAGAGCAGGCGTCCATGTCTTCATCCCCTAGGTGAGAACGATGGCTGCTCTTGAAAGCAGTTTCCCCGCGAGATCTGCCAAACTGAGGGTGTTTAAATAGCGGCCGCCTGCCTCAGCAGCCAGCCCTCGGAGTGCGAGGAGGGGAGGAGAGGCATCACACTGCTGCCTTCAAGAGCCCCAGAAACCATCCCTGGACCAGGCACGGCGGCAAAACATGTGGAGCGAGCAAAAGGGCGGGCGCAGGCAGGGGAATAAACGATACGTGCAATTAAGAACGAAGCCAAGCTTATTTAGCAAATAAAATGCACGTGGCCACGGTAAAACTTCGCAAGCTCAGAAGAATAGTTCCTCCCCAGCCTGGAACCTTTGGGCTGGCCTTTCAACTGCCTTGTTCTTATCAGATCCATACTGTACAGAAACCTAAAACCCCTGCAACTCATGTTTTATTAAAACATGTTTAGCATTCTTCTTAAAGATAGGTTTTAACCCCAAATACCCATGAAATTAAATCTCCTACGCCACTTATCTGCACTGCTGGGCAAAAACTAAAGTTGAGCTAAACAGAGAGATAGCAAAATCAATAAATCACACGAAACAAGTAGCAGTTCAAAAGTTCAAAGATATGATGGCCAGTTCAGTGCGTCTTAGCACTCACCCAATAATAACTCGTCTCTGTCACTCCTCTGAGTATAGACAATTTCATGGCATCATTTTCATTAGCCTGTCTCATGGAAAATTGCTAGCTATTTATGTATATGCTAAAATAAATTAGCCATTTCATCGAGCAGTGTGATTCTTATAAAATGCATTAACACAATACTCGATTTTCCAGTTGGAGTAAATAAATAAATCAATAAATTCAATACGGGGTGATTCTTTTATTGTGGCACTACAGCTCTCAGCATAAGTGTTTTTATTGGGTTTATTTGTTTCAATAAAAATTGAAATGGGCCAGTGATCTTAGCACTAGCATCTTAAAAAAAAAAAAAATCTATCCAATATTTGGAAAAATATCGTGCAGAACACTCAAAGTTATAATTTTATTCAAAAATCATTTTCATTGTGATTGTTATTCTGCAACCCAATTCTGATGGGAAATTTTGCAAAGGGAAGGGGGTTATGTCACCAGGTGTCTGACTCTTGTGGTGTCGCTGTGCTGCAGACACAAGTCTGGGGTGACGCTTCTGAGAGACAGCAGTGTTTCCCGAGCTGCGACCTTCTGGCTTGCCTGTGCCCCTTCCCTGGTCAGGGGGAGTGGCAGTGGGACAAGTGCCAGATGGCCTCTTCTGTCACACCTTACGGAATGCCATTGATTGTGGCTCGGAGAAGGCCATTTAGTCCAACCTCTGGGGGAAAGACGGAGGTATCATGACTGCAGGAAAGAGGAGAGAGGTGTACTGACGCTGTAAGTAAATCAGGCCTGGGGCCTGAGAGCTGCTCTGGAGGTGAAATCGAGATACCACAGGGCATGAGATTTTCCCTGAGTCACCAGCACAGTGAAAAACAAAAGGAAAGAGGGTCGTGGATAGCTGTAGCTTCTGCCTGCCCAATATCCAATCTCCTCTTCCCGTAATGACAGTAGCCTGATTTTTCTTTAGGGAAGCCCCCCTTCTGCAGGCTTGGTCTCTGTGGACCACATAAGTTTGATGCATCTCTCAGCTCCAGGAGGTGGAGCCATAAACCAGATCTGACCAATCAGTGCAGTCCGCTCTGCTGGCCTCCCTGATTGGCTGATGGATGGCCTTGTCCTAAGCCAGAAGAATGAGATCCAATACTAGGTTTCTGTGGGAACTAGTGAGAGAGAACTACCTTCCTTCTGTTACGCTTGCTAAAGTTTGAAGAACATGGATTGGGTGTGCAACTACAAAGAGGACACTGGGTGAAAAGAGGCCTGGGTACATCAACACTGAGGTGAGTACAAGAGAACAGGTTCTTAACAACACTGTTGGAAGACAGTCCTATATCTGGACTTTTCAATCACAGGACCTAGTTAAATTTCCCGTATTTGCTTAGCCAGTTGGTGTTGGGTTCTGGTTTTTGGCAACCAGAAGATGCGATATAGGAACTCAAAAAAAATTACACGTTCTATATGAAGCTCTCTAATACATTAATCCTTATGAGAAAGTAAACCAAACAAACAAAAAAAAAACACCAACAAACTCCCCTAATACTCAACCCTACTGGAACTCATGCAATCTATGTAATGTGGTCATCAGCCATGTTATGTTTTCTGTTAAAACTAGAAAAAGTTAGAAGAGTAAGTCAATACCCACAGACAGAAATCAATACAATCCCAAAGCAAATTAAACTACAGGTCTGAAGCAAATCCAGTGTGAGGTCTAATACAGACTTAATAAACTCTCTGTGGCTTGAGTCAGGGATGGGATTTATGGTGCAATGGGTTTCTTTTATGGGGCCTTTCTGGCCCTGGGTTTGCAACTCTCCCAAAAGGATTGGTCTCTTTGCTAACCACGTAAGCAGCTTGCAAGGACTGGTCTGTTTGCTATTCGCCTAAGCAGTCTGCATGGATTGGTCGGTTTGCTATCCACCTAAGTGGCTGGCTTGCAAAATCCTGCTAGGAAAGCCATGCCTTGAAATTGACAAGAATTTTCCTATATAATTTCCTATATAAGTAGCCAATCTCATAGAGGTTTTTGGGGGACCTCCTGATCAACAAGGGCCTGGAACAGAGCATGCCCTTTGAATCTGGGGTCCCTGTACTGAGAACCTCCTAGGCCCAAATAAAAGAGCTGTAATACGGGTCAATAAATGGGCTGTGGCACTAAACTGATAACACAGAAGAGGCCTAGTGGGGGCCCAGTGCAGAGCCGGTGACAAGAGGCCCAGCAGGCACCCAGTGGCAGGGAAGGCTGGTGAAGAGTGAGCACTATAGGCCATGAGACCGTAGCCAGCAGCAGTTAGAATGGCAGTGGTGAGAAATTCGGCTCACAGAGCATAGCTGGGCACCTCCAGGTGGGATGTCGTCAATGGAGCTGGGAACCAGACGTAGTCTGGTCTGTGCAGGCAGGTGTCCAAGTAGAGCAAGCAGCAGCGTGGGGGCCAAGGTAGCCTGCCTTTGGCAGTGGTAAATGCCCTGGCTGTACTGAGAGCTATAACCCCTAAGGCCAAGAGAGGACCTGTCCTGGAGGCTGAGCGGTGGCCCGCAGAGGCTTGGGCACACACTGCACAAGGGATGCCATAACACAGTTTTGCCTTAGAGTTTTCATAATGCTGGCCTAACCCTGGCACTGGCCCAGGGTTTTCCCGAAGTGGCTGGTTGAGAGCTGGCCCAGTAAGCACAGAGGACCAGTAAGCCATGGGGAGAGTGAGAGAAAGAGATAACACATCCATACCACACCCTACCTGATCTGATGACACACCTGCTCAGAGAGAGAGCAAGAAAGAGAGACACCTGCTACACCTGGTCCATCGTGTGCCCGGCCAGTGATACATAAATCACATGTGTAATATGGGAAGGGTAAGTGGGTCCCCCGTTAAACATAAGTAGGTTCCTCTCCTACGATGCTAAGTGGGGTACTTACAGGAGGAGAGAAGACCAAACCAAAATAAACCCCTTGCTGTCACGACAATTCTGACTCATAGCAGCCCTACAGGACAGAGTAGAACTGTCCCATAGTTTCCAAGGAACAGCTGGTGGATTCGAACTGCAGACCTTTTGGTTACCAGGTGAATGCCTAACCACTGGGCCAGAAGAGACCACTTCACCTCACATCTCTTCCTGTTGTTTACTGCTGGCTTTCCATGAGTAATCTGTTCCTGTTGTTTACTGTCTACCTCAAGAACTAATAAAAACAACTTTCAACTGCCAACACATATTAAAGTGTCTTTGTGTGTGCGACCCAACTGGATTGGACAGTAGAGTCCTTATCCCAGCAGTCTCATGATTGCTTGGGATATAGGCTATAACCTGTGTGTATAGGTGAATAGTCTCAGGTGACTCTCACAGAGGCCTCACCCCTGCTGGCCTGACTCGTGGATGCAGACCTGGCCTCTCCAGAAGGCATCTGACAGGAAATTGTGTTGGGGTATGGGATGGAGGGGTACGTAGTCTTGTGGTCACTGATCACACATACCTGTGATTTCTGAATCCTCTTTTTGAAGAGCTTCCTCAGATGCTGGGGAACCCATGAAGAACCAAAGAGAAGACCCTGGCTCAGTGTGGGAGCAAAGAAAGTAACTGAATGGAGGTTCAAGTCAGGAGGGAGAGAGGGACCATAGGTGAGCTGGAAATAGTAATACTGATGACAGGAGACACTAAGTGCCAGGCATAGTTCTACTCACTTTATGCATGGTATATATTAGCTCATTTAATCCTCACAAAAATACTACGGCAGATAAGTTTATCATTAGCCCATTTTACACATCAGAAAGCTAGAGGTCTAAAACAAATCCAGCCTCAGATCTATTACAGACATAATAACTTTACGGAAGCAGACTGCCACATCTTTCTCCTGCAGAGCAGCTGGTGGGTTCAAGTCGCTGACCTTTTGGTTAGCAGCCAAACGCTTATCTACTGTACCATCAGGGCTCCGTCCTATAAAGATTACAGTCTAGGAAACCCTACGTGGCAGTTATGCCCTGTCCTATAGGGTTGCTATGAGTCGAAATCAATGGCACACCACAGCAATATATACATATACATACTCATAATTAACACATATGTACGCATATTACATACAGGCATACAGACACAGACGGACACCCATTGATGCAAATACAAAAATTGCTACTAGTTTGCCCAGGTATTCTTATCTTCAGCCTACTAAAATCTCAATCCCCTTGACAAACTATAAAATTATTCTAGGAGACATAAAATATTCTAAGACCGACAACCTATTTAACTCAGTATTAAAAATGAAGCTTCAGAACATGGCATACGTTATGGCTCAAGTTCTCTGTGTCATATTGATAGCAGAGAAGGAAAGGTGACAGATCCATAAATCATCAATTTGTTTTACTTCTATGTTGGTTCTCTAAGAATTATAAAAACTACCATTTATTGGATAGAAAATACATTTGTCGTGTAATTCTTACAATATTTTCCCCATTTCACAGATATGGCAAATGCAGGCTCCAGTTAAATGATTTACAAAAGGTTACAGCATGAGTAACTGGCAGAGCTAGGTTTCAACGCGGATAAGTCAGAATGCAAAATGCACCAGCTGCTTTATCCCTTCTCTCCATGTCCAAGGGTCAATCCTCAGTCATTCTCATGAGTTCAGTTATTATCATACGCCATTAATTCTTACATCCTTAATGCACAACACCACCTTCAAGCCTAGACAAAGAGATAGATAATCAGCCAAAACACACAAATAAGTATTTCTAAAATTCACCACCTTCTATAAAGGAGACGGCCATGAGTCAAGGATGATAAAATAACAACAGGGTGCGGGGAACCTAGTTAGATAGGGAGAACAGGAAAGGTCTCTTTGGAATAAGTGACATTTAAGCTGGAGGAGAGTAGACAAGGTCCTGCCCGCCTGCCTGGCCTTCAGCCCTGGCTTCTGTCCAGCCAGGACTGATTTCCTTCCCTGGGCAAGAGTAGGCTCCAGATCACTTCAGTCAGCCTTTCTTGGGACTCATAACCATAGCAACACAAGTAACAACAAAAACAATAATAGAAGCCACCAATTATTTTATCGTTAATGTGCCACAGACTGTACTAATCACTTTACATGTATACTCTCATTTAATCCTTACAATAACCCTGTAAGATATGTACTATTATTATCCCCATGTTACGAAAGAGGAGGTCAAGGCTCACAGAAGGTAAATAACCTGCTCTTGGCCACACAGAAGCCAAGTGATGGTGCCCAGACCCAAACCCAGCTCTGGCTGGGATTCCTGATTCTTGGTATATCATACTAGCATCCACTTACTGCCAAGGATGACTGCCAGTACCAGCCTCTGTTGCTCAGACTGGCATCCTGGACACTGACACTGGCCTGAAGTGGAATGCTAATCCACCTCACCCCAAGGCTTCATGAGTTAAATGGTTGGCTCCGTGCAGTTTGCGGGGGGGGGGTGGTGGTGGGGGTGGCGGGGGGGGTGAAGAGGGGAGAAGGCAGTAGAAGAAGGGAAGCAATACAGCAATGCCACAGCCCCTTTATTTCTCCAGCCTCAGCTACATTAGCATTAACTATGTACCCCAGGAAGGAGCCCTGGTGGCACAACAGTTAAACGCTCAGCTGTTAACCAAAAGGTTGGAGGTTCAAACCCACCCAGTGGCTCTAAGGGAGAAAGACCTGGCAATCTGCATCCATAAAGATTACAGCCTAAGAAACCCTATGGGGTGGCTCTACTGTGTCACATGGGGTCGTTAGGAGGCGAATATGAACTCAATGGCATCTAACAACAACAAAATACTCCCCGGGAAGCCCTAAGGATATTTCCTTGTCTCCTAGATGCCACATGTGACTACCAAGAACTTGAAATGCGGCTAGTACAACTGAGGAATTAAATTCTTAATTTTATATAATTTTAATTAATTTATATTTAAATAGCCATAGTGCCTAGGGGCTACTGTATTTTTCAACTGCCAAGTTTTGAAGGTGCCACAAAATTGCCATACTCATGGGAACCAGATCCTCAGTAAATGGATATGTGATTCCCAGTTCTAGATTCTATACATTCATTTTTTAAATAAAAAGTCTCTTTTCCTCTCAGTGGAAATTAATAAACTCTCTAAAATTTGAAGTGAGTTTGGTTAAGACTTTCCTCAAATTTCATCCTTACTTTAAATCTTTTCCTCTAATTTTTATAAAAGTTGTTTGTTATAAACACAACTTTCATTAGAATTGTAGGTTTACTTGAGTAACCCAGGTGAAAGATTTATTCTTATGGATTAGATCCAAGGGCACTCCTTAAGGAACGAGCTGCAAAATAATCTTTCTCGCTGCTTGGGAGAAGGTACTTTTACTCCCTTAGCGACATGTTGCATGTGAACTGTGTCTTCTGAGGCATCAGCTATCCACCACCTCAAATAATTCATCCCATTTGGACCATGAGTGGCACCAAGAAAGGTTTCCAGAACAGTAACATGCCTGTTTTCTGTCCCTCCTTCAAAAATCCAAAATGCATACATTCAGGTGGAGTTTTTCACTGTAGCTCAAGCTGTGATGAATTCTTCAGCTTAGGGAGAACCATTAGTATTGATGTAATAAAGTATTGGTGAAGCCAGCCACACAATGCTATAGATACATCAGAACTGTCAGGATGTTTCTTTCACAATGAGCAAACACAGAAACAAAGACCATTTGCGGGGTGGCAGTCGACCCAATACCATGTCCAGGGGGTAAATATTCAGAATCATGGCTTTGAGCAGGAAGCTGAGCCATCTACAAAATATTTTGTGTGTGCTGTACAGAGAGTTTGAGAAGGAAGAAAGCCTGGTGACGAAGAAAGTAAACCAAGAGTATCTGAGTTACCAACCCCCTTTGAACCCAAGAAATTTCAGCTTCCACAATGACGTGGGAATCCAGAAACGCACTGTCATTCTAAAAACTACTGAAAATGATATTTATATCCATCTCCTTTGCTAGGCTTAACCTAGATTTGAGGTTAACCTTAGCTGGTCAAGTATGAAGTGTTACTCATATGGTACGTATTTCTGGAAGGCTACCCAATAGTCAGTCCCAGCTCATTTCTTCTCCCACCTCCTACTCCCCAAGTTGTTCCCTTTCCCAGCTTTCTATGCGGTTGCGGTACTCATCTAAGCTAGTTCTAGCCAACAGGCGTAAGGGGGACATGCCTGGAAAGATATTTCCTCCATAATAAAAGGAAAGGGTCATGAAGAGAAACTTCTCCCTCTCTCTCACTGCCCTGGCTGCTCTCTTCCCCCACTCTGTGCCTTTCAATGCAATGTTGTAGGAAGGTAATAACTAGAGCTTTGGCAGCCACATTGTGGCCATGAGGGAAAAACTAAGAGAATCATGGAGATGCCAACTCAATAATCACATGTTATTGAGGTACCAAACCAATCTTAGAACTGCTTACATTCAGACTTTTGGGCAAGTAAATGATAAATAGCCTTATGGTTTCAGCCACTGTTAGTCAGGTTTTCTGTTACTAATAGGTAAACACATGCTAATTGATATATCCTAAATCTCAGGAATGATAAGAGAAAAATTACTTCCTTGAGGGAACACACTAATAAAAGTATAATTAGCCAGTTTTTCTGGTATCTAAGGTGAGTTCCTGAGAACTTGTCACCAAAGAAAATGATTCTTAATCTTTAGACTATATCTGAAGAAAAACAGTGACGTGTTCATATCTACAGCTCCATTCAAGGAAGGCTTTTACTAAAGGTATTTACTTACATCACCTCACTCAGTCTTCTAACAACACTATGTGGTTAGCTTTTATTTGGAAGACCTGGCTATCTACTTCTGAAAAATCAGCCATTGAAAACCCTATGGAGCACAGCTCTACTCAGACACACATGGGGTCACCACGAGTCAGAATCAACTCGATGCCAAGTGGTTTTATTATTATCCCAATTTTTGAGGTGAAGCAGCCTATGCTAGGCCAGCAGCTGTCACAGAAAACTTGGTCACACAGTAGGGAAATGGTTATACGCATGGCTCCAACTGCAAAACCTGGTCAAATAGAACCAAGCAATAGAGATTTCTTGTTCTAACACATAACAGCAGTAGTCTGGGCCCAGAGCATGGGCCACACGCAGTCTTTCAGACTGTGCCCCACTCACACAGAGGTTCCTGAAAAGGATTCTTTGGCTCATCCTGCAATGGCTATGGGTGTTGCCTAAGAGGCAAAGGGGCAACGGTATCAACGCTGAGCTCTCCAACATGAACAGGCAAAGGGGTCACTTGTTTGCCTGTCTTCATGCCCTGGATGCAACAGTGAAATGCCTGCAGCTAGTTCCCCTAGTATTTCACAGAGAGGGCGGAAACACAGGTAAAAATCAGCTTCAAAGGAAGTTGTTAAAGGGAGGCACGGATTCGTAAAGAATAGCATGGCAATATTAGAAGGCAGTTTAGTGTATCGGATCATATGCAGCCTGTACGCTGGTATGGGGCACGGCCTGGAGGGGTGGAATATGGCAAGGTGGCATGTAGATTAGTGTAGCCAAGAACCACCAGCCAGCCTGGTTCCATAATTCCTGGTTGTGTTATTTTGGGTGCCTAGCTTGACCACTCTGGGCCTCACATTTCCATCTATAATGTGAGAACACTAGAAAAATTTCAGCTTATTGTGTTACAAAGCCCTGGTGTCTCAGTGGTTAAGAGCTTGGCTGCTAACCCAAAGATCAGCAGTTTGAATCCACCAGCTGTTCCTTAGAAACCCTAGGGGGCAGCTCTACTCTGTCCAATAGGGTTGCCATGAGTCAGAACCAACTCGATGGCAACGGGTTTGATTTTGGTCTTACTGTGTTATGGAGAGAATTAAATAAAATGATACATATTAAAGTTCTCATCTAGTAGCCAATAACCAAAAAAAAAAAAAACCTGTTGCCATAAAGTTGATTCCAACTCATAGCAAACCTATAGGACAGAGTAGAACTGCCCCGTTGAGTTTCCAAGGAGTGCCTGGTGCATTCGAACTGCTGACCTTTTAGTTAGCACCTATAGCTCTTAACCACTACGCCACCAGGGTTACCGAGTACATAAAAAAAAAAAAAAACCCTTAGCAAGTGCTCAATAATTGCTAGGTATTGACATCACCATCCTTTAATGATAACGAATTGCGATATAACCTGAAAATGCCTAGGACAGTACTCAGCACGCACTAGGAATTCAATCAATGCTCCTTCCTGGTTTATCCCACCTCTCGTTCTTCTACAAATAACTTGCAGATTGATTCTGATGCGATGCATCTGTGACAATTAAAAAAATGTACGATAATGAGTTCGCCCTACTAAAATGGTACTAGGCTTGGTATTACAGTAGATGACAAAGACAAAGCTCACATAATAAATATGACACGTGAATAAAGACAGAAAAGTATGTACTCATTTAAAAATATAACTAAATAAATATAAGGAGCTCTGTTGGCACAATGGTTACGTGCTTGGCTGCTAACCGAAAGGCTGGCGGTTCGAACCCTCCAGCTGATCTGCGCGAGAAAGATGTGGCAGTCTGCTTCTGTAAAGACTATAGCCTGGGAAACCCTATGTGGAAGTTCTACATGGTTCTATAGGGCGGCTGAAAGTCAGAGTCCACTCAACAGCACAGAGACAACAAATAAATATGCAACATTAACATTTGTATATTTATACGTATTATACATGTATAGATACCTTTCCATTTACTAAATTTCTTTGGGTGGTGAGAAGTAATTTTGTTTTTAAAATAGTTTCCTTTATAGTTCAAATTTTCTAGTACAAACATGCCATCCTTGTATAATTTGGAGGAAAAGACACTACGTTTCAAAAGATAAGAGCTATTCAATTTCTATCCTCTTGAAATTGCTTTCTAGGGGTGAAAAGTTGCTAATTTATCAACTGCATAAATGGCAACAAATCTATAAGAAATAAAAAAATGTCTAAACATTTAACTAACCTCCACGCCCTTAATAGGTAACTGTTTGCTCTTTTTCCTCCTTCCTAACTTCCTCTTCTCACCAGGGATAAATTCTTTCCCCTGGTTTCGATCCTACCTTTCCCTCCCTGATAAGACTATCTCAGAGGACATCTTTGAGCCCTCACATGTTTTAGTCTGACTAAAATCTACAAATGGGTTAGGCACAGAAAAATAATTAACTCATGAAGGGTCATGGCTACTGGGTTGGCCTCGTTCATGGTGGTTCTGTGGACTGGCATTTTCTAAAAAGTTTTTCTTTTTTTGGTTGGCTGGTCTCATAGAGCCCTGTGAGTGCCAGAACTTATGATAAGCAATGACATACTTAACTGTTACATATTAATGTTCATGATAATGCAATCTTTCATTTGGATGATTTAAAAGTCCCTCTAGTCCGACTTACAGTTAGATATATACTGAATGCTTCATCAATCATAACCATTTTTATTCTCAATCTTGTGCAGAAATACCAGCAAAGGTGAATTTCAGCCTCACACTGGAGTGGGCTTTACTATTAGCCCTGAAAAATTTCTCTCTTTTCATTTATACATTGGATTCCAACACGGTTTCGGCCAAAACATTCTATTCACCTGCATCTTTCACTATAGCGGAGCACAAAAGCAAATCCACACTCGCATCTCTTCTGCATGGTCAAATGTGCCATAGCTTACAGAGAGAAGAAAGCCGTTCTCAGTCATGAACAAGACAAAACGCCCTGCTTCTCAACAGATAAAATACTTGTGGAGAAGGTCACGGCAACTTGGACTGAGTTTAAAAGAGGGATTTAGAACAATTCACAGGAAGAACCAATGAGCCTCCTGTCACCTAGCAGTGACTCAGGGATCACACCTACTCCTAATAAATGCACTTGAAAGAAACTACACCCCTTTCCCATTCATGTAAAGGCTTGTCATAGTTTCATGGCCAAAATCTTCCCACAATTAACCTTAGACCTCTAGAGCACAAGCACAATCAAAATGAAGGCAGTGACCAAACCAGCCACCATCCAATGTAGCCCTGTCCTACCTCAATTGCAGTTATCTCCTAAATGAGAAACATCAGACTTTTTACTATAAGTATTACATAATAGCACCATATCCATCTTTTATTGTCTTCATATAGCTAAATGCAACTACAAACACATATAAAAAACTCTCAAGAAAAAAAATTTTTTTTTTCAATATTCAATAATTACATGACCTTTCTTCATTTTTATCCTCCTACGTTCTCCCATCCTGACAGCCTCCTTTCAGGCTAATAACTGCGTTTTTATTTGTAGGTCATTTGCAGGCTGCTCTCGAGGCAAGGAAGCACTGAATTATTGGAATTCAGTCTGAAGATGCTTCCAGGGTAAAGGTTCTTTGTTTATGGGAAGAAAAGTATTCAACTAATTTGACTTGTAAGTTTGATAAAATCTCCCTGGAAAACCTGATTCTATTATGATGAGTTCTTTGAGGTGAAAAATGTGGGATATACACATTGGGCTTTATTATATATTAACTGGAACAGGGTCTGAAACAAAACTCAAGCAAGTCATCTTTTAGATGTTTGAAAATGGCAAACTTCCCCGCAAACTACATGCAAGAAGTAATTAAAGCAAATGAACATGAAATTAAACAGCACCCCCATAAAGCAGGATATAAAAGTAAAGATTATTAGAAAAAAAAGAGATTGTCTTCCTGCTCTATATTAATCTTACGAATTGTTCATTTATTCTAATTCTCTTTTATTATTTGGTGATGCGTTTTTAGGGCTTGGATTTTATTAGGACTTGCTGGAGGAAGGTCTTCCAGAGTGAGACAGCTCAGGTCTTGGTACATTATTTAATCTTACCAGTGTCTTCAATACCAGATAAAGCAACACAAGGCAATGGTGGGATCATCAAGCTTGGTGTATTACAAAGCTGAAAGGTTTCCTAATACAACCTGACAGGGCCAAGATCCTGGTTAGAAAGAAGGTCTAAAGAGAAAAGATGGGACTTCATAGAGCAAAACTCTGTACCTCTCTTCAAGAAGCTCCAGTATTCCTGTATAGGTCAGGGGCAGTGGCCATTTGTTGAATCTGAGAGACCATCCAGAATTCATTCTCCCACGCTATCATAATTTCAATTTTCTTTTGGGGCATTATCTCCCCCAACTGTTCAAGTAGGGTGGAACTCCCAAAGAAGGTCCCATGCCCTTCAAAGCAATGGGGTAGATACGTGACCCAAGCTAGGTCCACCTGATTCCTCTAAGCAAACTGATCTGAGGATAGAAAAATGTTTGGAGAGCACTGATTTCAGCGAGGCAGTGATGGGCTGGTCAAGTTACTTAAGCTGCCTATATACTGGAAATTGTCCTGTTTCTTATCTTGGTGCTCATCTTTTTCTAATCTTCTGTCCATTCTGTGAGCTACTGGCTGCTCCTCCAATAAAGCCTTTTCCTTGGACAGAGGTAATCTCTATTGCTGGAGACCAAAGAACTCAATCAATACAATGGGGAGTCCCTTGCTTAACTGGTTCATAGGAAGGACGCAGGCTTACTGAGCCCATAAAGAGCCCATAGCCAGTATAATTCACAATATGGTATACTGTGCTCCTATATACTGATGTTAGCTGCCACCGAGTCAGCTCCAGCTCATGGTGACCTTATGTATAACAGAACAAAACGTTGCCTGTTCCTGTACCATCTTCATGATCTTTGATATGTTTGAGCTCATTGTTGTGACTATTGTGTTATATATGGCTGTACCTAAATTCAGCAAAAAATCTTAGCCAACAGTTATCAAAGAAGGACGAGTGTCCAAATCTGAAAATTAGGAATTATCTTTCTGATTCTTGACAGCACAGTTTCAGAAAGACTGAAAAAAATACAGAATGGTTAAAGAGAGAAAGTAGGTGTGACAAGGAAGTTTCCAGAATCTGTAAAGATGAGAAAATTGAGCCATATGAGTATTTATTCAAAGAATGTGGGTTCTTAACATGGACTTTCAGGTGCTATAGCAAACATTATTATATAGTTCTCAGGTGTCATGGTGAAAAAGAACAAGTGCTACAGAATCAGGCAACCCTGAGTAGAAATGGCTACCCTTCCACTTATTAGCTGTGTGAGCCCAAGCAAGTTACATGTCTTTCTGGACCTCAGTTTTCTCCTATGAAATGGGGATAACAATCATACCTATAACTCATAAGCTAGTTGGCACCAACACACCCAATAATGAACACAAAATACTTAGCAGTATTTCAGCACAGCAGGCTCTCAACAGAATGGTAATTATTACTACTGTGCTTATTAGTGCCCGCTGCGCACACGCTATCTACCTAGTGCCCTTTGGGGCATATAAAAGTAAGTTAAATTAAGATTCTTACCTTCAGGCAAGAATTTGTGGGTTTCAAATCTGAAGAGAACAAACTAAAATACAGAGTAGACTGGAACAAAGGTTATAATGAAATACAAACACACACACTTGTGGGAGTCCAGACAAAGGAGTGAGTCACACAGGCTGGGTGCAACCGAAAAGGCTTCATAGAGGTGATATCTGAGCCAAGTCTTGAAGGATGAGTAGGATGTTAATAGGTAGAGGCAAAAAAGAGGAGGACTGGCATCCAATATTGAAGGAAGCAATAACATGAGCTACAAAAGTTCAAGGGCATGGAGGCTCAAGAGGGTAGAATAATTGGTCTGAGTAAAACCCACGGGGTCATGGATTGGGGCCATGTTGGAACTGATTGCTCCTGTGCCAGAGCTGCTGTCCCACAGGAAGTACTTGGGTATTTTCTGCAAGGCTAGGCTGGAGGAACAGAAGACAGACAGAGAAAATGGGACTAGGATGCAAAGAGTCTTGAAGGCCATGCTAGAGTCAAGTCTTCACTCTATAGCTGACTGGCAGCTACTAAAGCCTGAGCCAGAAGACATAACAAGCACAGTGTTTTGAAAAGCTACCTCTGGGGACTGGGTGGGCTGGTGTAGGAGAGAGCCTGGAGGCAGGGAGGATAGTTGGGAAGGCAATGACAAGGAGGACAGAAAGCAGGAGAGAGACCTTAAAGAGGTTAAATAAACAGGGCTTGGCAACTGGAAGGACGTGGGAGGGAAAATGAGAAGAAGGGAGAGCTTTGATTAAGGCTTTAAGGCTGGGAACTTATTTTTCTGAACTGCAATAATTTTGTGTCAAGAACTATCACTGATAAACACAAAGTGGATTTCAGCCACAAAGAAACCTTCCAGCAACGGCCCTAAGAATGAGATGAGCTGTCCCATGTGGGAATTAACGTATCATTCAAAGCCGCCTAAGAGAAACCAGAGAAGCCCAGGCTTAAAGCCCAGGTCCACTACTGTGTGACCTTGCAGAAGTTACTTCACCTCTCTGTGTCTTCGTTTTAGCATATATACTAGAACTGTTTGCCACCAAGTCAACTTTGACTCATGGTAACACCATGTGTGT
This sequence comes from Loxodonta africana, assembly GCF_030014295.1. NCBI lineage: Eukaryota > Metazoa > Chordata > Mammalia > Proboscidea > Elephantidae > Loxodonta > Loxodonta africana. The sequence goes on along the minus strand of NC_087363.1, from coordinate 58,664,107 downwards.
CAGAGTAGAACAGTGTTCCACAGAGTTTTCAATGGCTAATTTTTTTTTCTCAAAAGTGGATTGCCAGGTCTTTCTTCTGGATCACCTCTGGGTGGACTCAAACCTCTAACCTTTTGGTTAGCAGCTCAGCCTGTTAACCATCTGCACCAGCCACAGACTCCCTATCATCTAAAGAATGGTGTTAACAGCAGTACATCTTTACCAGAGGGTTGTAAGGATTAAAAGAGAAGATAAACATAAAGGATTTCCAAAGGCTCTTGGCATAGACAAATTGCTTAAGAAATGTTAGCTATTATTCCTATTATTTTTCTTATTATTGTCCACCAAGGACAGTGAAGAATAAGTCCAGTGTCTCAAATAACTAAGTTTCCAATTCCACCTTTATGTTGGGAGAAACACTGAGCCCCGCAGCATCTGCTAGAGAGAGACAACTCCAGTCAACTGCCAATTTTCCATAGAAGGACTGGATGGTTTGTGGATCAACAATGGTAAGAAGAAAAACTAATAGAAATAGGCTTGTGAAAAGACAAAAAGATGCCTGCAAATCAATGAGCGATCTGTATGTGAGGAGGCACCAATCATTCAGAACTGCAAATTAACCTACAGACACCACTGGGAGTGGTTACAGCTAAGCCAACGGAGGGAGGGCCAGGAAAACCCGCAGGAGGGTTAAGATGCCACCCAATTAGGTATGGAAGGTGAAGAAAGGTGAGGAAGGGCAGCAGGGGCACATTCTAATATTTAGGGAAAGGGGGTGAGTGCAAAGATGAACCTGGTACATTATACTTTTTTGGGTGGGGTTTAAACAGAGCAGCCTTTTGGCCGTGTTTTATCAAAAGTGGCAGTTTGCTTTTGTCAACTTTTATACTTGTAGGTGTCTTATACTTTGGGACAAAATCTGTTAAACATTTAACATGTTCCTAAATGCCATATGCAATGTTAACTAATCTAATTATTTCTATATACCATTTGGGCCAATTTTTTTAGCCCTGATTTCAGGTGAAAATAAAACCAAAATTCAATAGTGACTAGGAAGAGAGTACAAAGACGTGGCAAAAATAGTGGAAAGACAACACATGATCCAGGCATGTCCTAGAAGGATAAGTTGTGTAGGTGACCAGGTAGGATGAAAAATATCTTGAGAAGCAAAATTCACAATTCACTTGATGCCCTTTAGTTCCATGTTGAAAATGTACACAAGACCGTACCTAACTGTAAGAAACTGACACTAAACAGGTTATTTGGGTCACATTCAATTTCAAATGAAATCTGCCCAGAGAGTAGAAATGCATCCTAGAGAACGAGTGAGGGGGCCAGTTGCACCAAGAGAATGAAAACCAGCCACTCACCACAGGTGTGGTGTCCTCATGGACCAAGACAGTCATTGCCTGCTCAAAGTGGGAAAGAATCTGTTACTGACTTGAATTGTGTCCCCCTAAAAGTATGTTGAACCTCTAACACCTTCCCCTGACCCTCCAATGTGACCCTGTTTTGGAAACAGGGTTTTCTGAAGATGTTATCAGTTAACATGAGGTCATCCTCCAGTAGGGTGGGTCCTAATTCCATAAGAGTGGTGTCCTTGTAAAAGAGAAGACACACCAAGACAGGGAGACAGATGAAGGATACCATGTAACACTGCAGGGCAAATCCATGGAACGCCTGGAGCTACCAGAAGCCAGGAGAGAGGCATGGGACAGCTTCTCTCTCAGAATACTCAGATGGAATCAACATAGCTGATACCCTAATTTGGACTTCCAGCTTCACAAACTGTAAGACAATAGATTTCTGTTCTTATAAGCCGTGCACTTTGTGGTATTTTCTTACAGCAGCCCTGGGAAATCAATACAGACCTTGAAGAGAATCCAGTGTGACCAGCCTTTCTATTTATCACACAACACAGGAGACAGAACAGTTAGGGCAAAACCTGGATTAGAAATATAACCAACACTTAGTCCCAGGAGCTTCTAACCACACACCATCTGCCTTTCTCCTAAGTGCAAATTGCTAATAAAGTTTGGAATTCGTTAAACCATTAACTCTCTGCAGTTCCTTCTTTTGGGTGTTCTATTAAGCTAAGCAGGAATCCCCAGGGCACATTACGGTAAAACAGAAAGAGCCCCGATAATACAGTTCAAGATAAGAGGGTAGGGTATTGCACAACCTATCATTTGTACCTTTTAAAGTAATACAGGTCCCTGGCAAAGCTGCCATATATTGAAAGTGATTATTTTACAGCACTTTAAGTTTCAGACTATAGTCTATATTTAATAAAGCTACTACATAAATAATGCCACTGTTAGTAAATTATCAGTAAGTTTTCAACACAATATAAAACGCATTAATAAAAAATCTTGGTGTTTTTAAAATTTAGTTTCCAATTCTGCAATCTGGAAATAAGACCAATTCTTACACTTTCACATATTTACAGAGAAAGCCATAAAAGTGAGTAAACTGGTAAATCACAGGAAAAGACTTTTATTTCTGAGTTGGACCAAACTAATAGAGTCTACATTCCTAAGACCTGTAATTAACAGGATATTTTTTTCCCTTCGTTTTTAGTTACCGGTACCTACATACCCAAGACAAGAGACACACAGAATAGCAAGACAGGTTGGCAGGCTCTGTAGACTAGAGCCATGCTACCGAGGAGTGGTATAGGTGACTGGGAAAATATTCACAGACTTCAAAATGACTGTGTCTTTTGGTGGCTTGACCTCCCGCCCAGGTAAGACACACCAACGTTATTATCAAGGAGACTTGGGCAGAAAGATCTTCCATTGTGAACGATCTTACTTGGATCATCGCAGGTTCAAAACACAACCTGACTTCATAGCTTCTAGAATATTCCTCATTCTGCAATAAGGAGGCACACAAGTTATTTGGAAATTAATTCATTCATCCATTTGTTCACTCAACAAATATTTGTCAAGTGCCTACTACACACCAGACATCAAATGCTAAAGAGACAAGAAAATATCTGCCTGCAGCAAGCATGGCCATCAAACTTAGGCCACCCCTCTTTGGTGTAAAGGAGGGAGGGTTAGGGTATGCCTGACACACTCTGAAATAAATAAGCAATACAATTTTTATACTCATGGTTTACTTTCAACGTCAAATTTATGTAGAAAAGAAAGGGGCTGCCCTTTAAAAAAAAAAAAAAAGTCAGCAGATCAAAAGCCTCATTAATCACTGTCTCTTTTAAATTAAAAGGTTCGCAAAAAGGTGGTCACAGAAGCAACGCGGGAAACAAATCAGTCCCCTTGCTGAGTGAGGGTCAGTGTCTAAATGGGAGAGTCCTCTGTATACCTCCTGCGGAATGGATTTAGGGAAGAGATTTCCACTGGGGCTCTGCTAATTTGAGGCCTGGCTTTTCAAAAACAACAGAGGGGTGGTTATTCTAGTAGTATGGCTGGTTTGAGGTGTAAACCTTCTAAGTGGTCTCTAAAAAAGGTCCTTGGCTTTTATGAACTGACCCAGCAGACCGTGCACCGCTGTGACACGCTCCAGTAGTAAGCTGCTGGCCTGGTTCTTTGGGTGGCCTTTGGACTTCATTTGCAGAATGGCTAGCCCCTTCCTTGTAAAGCAAATGTGAAACATACCAAGAGCATCTAAGAGTTAAGGAAACCCCAAAAGTGACTCATTTAAAATCATGAGCATCTCAGCAAGGAGGACTCTCTAGTGGCACAAACGGTTAAGTGCTCAATTACTAACCAAAAGGTTGGTGGTTCAAATCCACCCAAAGGTACCTCAGAAGAAAAGCCTGGTGATCCTTCCAAAACACCAGCCATTGAAAACCCTGTGGAGCACAGCTCTGCTCTGACACACATGGGTTCACCACGGGTCAGAATCAACTTGATGACAACTTTTTTTTTTTTAAATCTCAGCAAGCTCAGCTCTTTCCAACCCCATTCTTCAGAGAGGTGGTACAGTGGTTAAGCGCTCAGCTGCCAACCAAAAGGTCAGCAGTTCAAACCCACCAGCCACTCCACAGGAGCAAGATGTGGTAGTCTGCTTTCTGTAAAGCTTACAGCTTTGGGAACTATATGGGACAGTTCTACTCTGTCCTATACGGTCGCTATGCGTTGGAATCTACTGGATGGGAATGGGTTTGGCTGTTTGGTTTTAGCTTTTTCGAACAACACCTCTAGCCACACCCTCACTGGTTACAGTAGGTCAAGGTATGGAGTTTTTTTGTGTGTACACAGCACAGAGGAAACACAGCTTTTACAGTCATCTCTCCCGTCCTAGAATATCTACTCAGAGGGATGTAGACACATTTAAAAACGAAAATAAAACAACAAAACCTAGTCTATGCAAAACCATGAAAGCTGGGCTTTCAATAGCTCTGGGAGGGTGTGATCATAGTTGGGGTTTGGGGAATTGGGTTTTTATTGTTCTATCGTTGTTGTTTATTGCAAACTTTGCTCTCTAATCAGGCTGAAGCCTTTTTCTAAAGGCTCACTTCAACCTTCTGGAATAACTGATGGTGTGGAGAGAAACCCCCAGTTTGCTCCCTCCCATTGTACATTAGCCTGAACACTTATATTCACTTCTGTTTCCCTCTGTGCCTTTCTTTCTCTCTTTTAATAAATATATCTGCATTGGAAGGAGCAAGGAGGGAGAAAAACATCACCTGTACATTGACAGCACTGACGATAATAATGACGCATACCCCATATTGGTTGGTGACGATGGGCTGGCGCAGTGCTAAATGTTTCTCCCACCTTTTTAAACCCACTCCTCTCAATTCCAGAGAGCAGGTACCACTCCTGTTTCCCATTTTAAGGATGAGAAAATTGAGGCCAAGATCATAGGGACAATGAGTAGAAGAGCTGAGATATAAACCTGAAAGGCAGGGGCTTAATGAGCACGTGCATTTCTTATGCTTAGAACAAAGCATAACTATAGCTGTAGGCAGATGTGTATTCATAAAAAAAAAAAATTTTTTTTTTTTTTTTTTTTATAGCCAGGGGCAACTCTTTGAAACACAAAGTGAGGGCAGACCTTGCTAGCTCCTTACACGATCTCCATTTTCCTTCCTTCCCCACCACCAGAATCCCAATTTTGTTGGGGCAGCAAGGTGCTCAACGAGTATATCCACACTTCCAGGCTCTCTTGTGTCTGGAAGTGGCCCTCTGACACAGTCCTGGCCAATGAGATACAGGCAGACACCCTTAGGAAGAGCATTCTTTCCCAAGTAAAAAGGTGAGTCCAGTAAGATAGATTTCATCTTAAAAACAGGCAAAATTTGGCGAGAAGGAACCCCTTTGTCCTCTGTACTTCTACCTCCTTCCCATCTGAAAACACACCTTAGATGCCTAGAGGAGTAGGGGCGATCGTGCAACCGTGGGAACAAAGGACACATCGCTAAAGATGGTGGACGAAAAAGTGAGCAACTGCTCACTCAGTCCCTGAGAACTCCTTTGGGCAGCTACACCAGTCCTGGAAGGCTAGCTTCTAGACTTCTTGTTTTATTAAAAAAGTACACCCCACTCCCCAAATATGATTAAGCCAGAGGCTGCAAATAAATTATGGCTCAGCCCGCAGGCCAAACCTGGAGCCTGCTTTGGTAAAGTTGTTCTGGAACAGAGCTACATCCTTCATTTAAGTGCTGTCTAAGGGCTGCTCCTGTGCTACAACAGCAGAGCTGAGCAGCCGCGATAGACACTGCACAACAAAGGCAAAATATTTACTGCCGAGCTCTTCACAAAAAGTTTACTGACCCCTGGATTTAGCTGCTGCAGTCGGGTTTCTGTTCCACACGGCCAAACTCATCTTAACGGAAGCATACAGTCAGTCATGGCAAGGGCCCAGTAATTAAGGAATAGAAATTCTCTATCTTCCTACTCATTCAATGTTCATTAAATCTGGAGATCGAGTCCTGCTATGTGCCAGATTCTTTGTGGCATGCTAGACATACAGGAGTAAATAGTTCCCGTGACCCGAGGAATTTACCATCTTTGTAGATAGTAACACACTAAAAGAATAGCTTCAGAAAGAATCAATTGTCAAGTGCTAGGGAAAAATACAGAATATTAGGAAAACATGTAATCAGGGGGCTTAACCTAATCTGAAAGTCAGAGAAATCAAGTCTAACAAGGTGACAGTTTCCTATGTACCTGCCCAGCTTCTCTCCACACATAACATTACCCTTGGAGATTCAGTCACTTTTCAAAGTTCTACTGTGAAACTATTTAATAATACCCAGCTTGAGGACTCTTAAGGGAAACCCAGATTCTAAGAAGGCATCTGTCTAAAAAAATCTCGCTCAGTGAATTTGACACTTCCAATATGACTATGAGATGTAAGTCCAGAGAACGCTGCAGAAAAAATGCCATTTGAGCATCTATACCCCATGGAGAATTTAACATTCAATGTAGTTTCTGCATTTGTGCCTCCAAGATCAAGCCACCCACGCTATCTATCACCTTTATTTCGGACACTCACCAGCCTCTGAGACTTGCCCCGGAATGACTTCTAGAAAGAACACACTACTGTGCTCTTAGAGGAAAGCTAAATAAAAGTAATGTTTTTTAAAACACACTAATTTGCTAGACCCATGCGGTATTTATGGTAAACTGCCAGCAGATAAAAAATCCATAATTCCAGAATGCAGTCAAATGAGGATGATAAATGCAAGACCCATGAAATCTTGACACAGGGAATGAAGAGTTACGAATGGCCTTTTAGAGAAATGAGTTCAGTTCTTAAGTCCTAACAACTCTGAAAACATTGGCATTTGGGAGGGATCTGATTGGATTCTCTAATTGCTTTGGCACCTGTCCCTCATTCCTTTTCGGCTGCTTTGCTAAATACTGTATTAGAGGCAAGGAGGTTCCCAGTGTTCTTGTCATTAGCCTTCCACTCTAGATTTCCACGCAAGGAACTGTCCATTAAACAGGTATCCCACTGTAGTTCAGCTACAGGTACAGAATTATGGTTTAAATTCACTAAGCAACTGATAATAGTCTTTGATGAATCCTCTGAGCGGTAAGAACAGCTATGACATTTGAGTGCTTACTATGCCCCAGGCTCTACTGTACAGGCTCTTATATTCATTGTTGCATTTAATTTGCACAATAATCTTTTTTAAAATGGGTACAATTTCCCCTGTTTTACAGATGAGAGGCTCAGAGAGGTCAAGTAGCTTGTACAAGATCACGCAGCGAGAAAGCTGCTGAGCTGGGGTGTAAACCAAGCTCATGCAATTTCAGAATCTACTCTCTCTACAGCTTACAGATTCTGAACCTCCTGCCTTAAGTTTCAGGACAAGTCTAGCTCTGCTCTGTGAAGAACTAGCTCCAACTTCAGGAACCTGGAGGTGACTGAGTAAGGACACAGGGAAACGGGAAAAAAAAATTTTTTTTTTGCCTTCTTCTCTCTCACAGGAAATTCCTAGACTGCCTCCCTTTTCTCTAACAACAACAACAACAATAATAAAAACTTTGTAATAAAATGTTAGGTGCTTCTGTTCTACTTCCTGGTTCCTTGTGTAGTGCCTGGGGTCTTAAAAGCTTGCAAGTGACCATTCAAGGTGCAACAATTGGTCTCTATTCCCCTGGAACAATAGAGGAAGAGGGAGAATCAGGAAGGGAGAAGGAAATGGAGTGTGTGCGTAGTTGTCTCCATGAACAACTGCCTCCTTTGGCATGAGACCAGACAGAACTGGATGGTGACCAGCTACTGTTACTGAACGTTTTGATCAAAGATTCTATAAAGGAATCCTAAGGGAGGAACAACTCAGAAGAGGAGGGTGAGAATGGCTGCACAACTGACGGATTACAGTCAATGTCACTGAGTTGTACACGTGGGAGGTGTTGAATTGGTATGTGTTCCACTGTGTGTCTTCTCAACAACAACAAAAATAAGGTGAATTATAAAGGAAAACAACAACTTTGACCAGAAGCAACAGTATCAGCCAAGTTTACTGAGCACTTATTATGTGATAGCACTATTCTAGGCACTTACCATGACTGACTTAGTGAAAAATCAGAGTGGGGAGAGAAAGCACAGTGACATAAGAAAGTAAAGAGAAGGGATAATCCTGACTCCTTTGTATAAACAGAAGACCCAAGAACTGAAAATAAGAAAGGCTCTGAGTTCCAGAAATCCCTGGAGAGGGAGCCCTGAGGCAAATCCATTATCAGCTGATCAGCACCCACTGCTAATACTCACTCATGGCTTAGCTCACCATCAGTCCCTAAAAGCCTATAGGAGACATTCCTCCTTGAGGAGAAAATATCAAGATGTGAGAGAAAGATGCCTAAATACCTAGTTAACTTGACAAAACAGTCTTTATCTCTCTCAAAGAAGCATAGGACAGAAACATGGGAACACCTGAGAAAAAGAGCAGACTAAAGCTTCCTGGTCAAGCTATTCCCCAAATCACCTGTGAGCCTGTTTGTGGTGCACCAACTTACAGTAAAGCGCGTAAGCACACGAAGAGCTGGATCAACACCAAAAGAACTGTTAAAGTAAGATGGAAACTGAAAACAAAGTGATAAACACAAGAAGATAAACCTCATCAGGTCATGTAGGAGGAGGGGAAGGAACGGCAAAGGCAGAATTGCAGGCATCAAAAGGTAGAAGCTCATTTCGCACCTCAGAAAACAGGTGAGGGCATCAAACGTTGAGGGCAAGGCTCCAAAGTAAAAGAGGTCATGCAGAGTGAAGACTCAGATGTCATCTGGACCAAGACTGAGCCACCGAGTGCAAGGACAATGCTCAGGCCTAAGACTCACCAAACAGTGGTCTTAATTTTTAAAACAGGAAGAATGAGGGGTATAAGAAAAGATGCAGGGCCAGAAAAACAAGCAACAGAGCAGGAGAGGAAGACAGTAGTATGCAAGGTGCCTGGCAATGTGACATTCGGTGTCAGAAGCCCATGTGTTTGGAGCCAATCACAGGAAAGCAAGAAAGTCACTGGCCCCGCCCACATCCACAGAGGGATGCATGTTTGGACTTAGGGTGCTCTCCAAATCAGGTGAAACCTCCACTGCATCACAGAAACACACTGACACGACTGAATTTAATCCTTCAGAGGAGAGCTTTGAACTTTAGACCCATTATTGAAACACACCATCTGAATTAAAAAAAGTATTTTAGGTAAGTCATGTGAGTCACACAATTATACTGTATTATACAGCATATGTGCACGTGTGTGTGTGCCTGTGCGTGTGCACGCCTGTGTGTGTCTGTGGAGAGAGAGAGTGCATGCACTAATTTAACATAAACATTGAGAATATACCATAAATTTTATAAAGGTGTTTTGGATTTGCTTTATACATTGGTATAATAGGAGCCTTGATGTAGTAGAAGTGGTCCAGGTCTCTCCTGGTTTCTGAGTGGCACTCCTTTCAAAGATCTACATGTGTTAATGGGAGAGGAACAACTCAGAATAGGAGGGTGAGAATGGTGGCACAACTCTAAGTATGTCATCGATGTCACTGAATTGTACCTGTAGGAACTGTTGAATTGGTGTATGTTTTGCTGTGTATATTCTCAACAACAACAAAATTAATATTTTAAAAAATGTGAACCTGTACACCACTATTCACAATAGCTACAAGGTGGAAACAACCTAAACATCAATCAACAGATGAATGCGTAAACAAAATGTGGTACGTACATACAATGGAATATTACTCAGCCACAAAGAGGAATGAAGATCTGAGACATGCTATGACATGGATGAACCCTGAAAACATTACGCTAAGGGAATAAATCAAAGACACACAAAGACAAATACTGTATGATCCCACTTATATGAAGCAGACAAGTATATAGAAACCAGAGCTTATTAGCAGTTACCAGGGGTGTAAAGGAGGTGAAAAGGAGAGTCACTGCCTGGGGGGCACTGAGTTTCTATTAACGGTGGTGGAATCATTTGGAAAACGATAGGGTGATGGTTGTACAACATGATGAGGGTAATCAAGGTCACTGAATTATACACATAAAAATCGCTGGATTGGCAAATGTTAAAGATATTTTACCATGAAAAAAAAAAAGTATTAGAAAAGTTTGAAGGAGTGTACAGTAGGTCCAGACTGAAGAGAATCTAGAAGGAAAACTAAGTGAAAAAGACCAAATGGCTAGATGCTCTTGAAATGTTCAAATCAGGCCACAGAAAGACACCAGAGCTATGCCCAAGAAGGCTGCAGGTTGCCTGAGCACAGACCTGGAGCTGCAAATAGAAATGTCAAACAGGTAAAAATCGTTTTGCTGATGTCGAGGACAGATAACAACAACTATTGCATAAGGACAAGGTCGTGTAGCTAAAAGCAAGAACAGAGATACAACTTGCAAGAGAGACAACAGGCAAGGAAGGGCCAGGGGGGAGGGTGGCTACAATTATGTAAGACAAAAGAAGTTGAACAAGGCAAATATTACTACTTCCGGTAGCTGGGGTTAAGAGATTGCTTAAAAATGTCTGTGTTTTAATGATCTGAAAATTGTTTCAGCTTCTAAATTGCTGTCAGTTGGATGAAGGAGGTAGAAAATTTACAAGTCAGATACAGCCATGTCACAAGGACTTCAGACTAAATATTCCAAGGTGCTGGAGAGCTGACAATTGCTACTTCACAAATGACAAGGGGCAGGAAAACCCCAGACGACCAGGAAAGGAGGGTAACAGAGAACCTCTCAAAAGCAGCGAGCTTAGTAATTAAAACTGATCTTCCTCCCTTCGATAACTGGGGAGATACTGGGAGGGGACAATCTTTTCACCCTCACTCTGAGAAGAACAAGTTACCAGGCAATAACCAACACAGTTTTATGGAGGCTCATCTTGCCAGCCCTTCCAAATGAGTGACAAGCCAGGTAGATAAAGGGGAAATAAGAGATGTAATCTTACGGACTTCTGTTAGTCTCCTGATTCTGTCCCTTGTGACATTCTCATCAGTGGACTAGGAAGATGCGAGGAGGCATGCCACACCCAACGGGCGGTTATCACTGTGCGCTGTCAACTGGAGGATGCCTAACAAGTGATATTTCACAGGTGTCCGGCAGTATTATTTAATATCTCTATCAATGGGAACTGAGAGGCTTCCTGTGCCCAGCAAACCAGCCCGCAATCAAATCCCAGGGTCTCTCTATCACCATCCTGTATCACCACTTCTCCTATTACCCAAGATGTAGCCCAGGGTTCCATCTCCGCAGACGGAAGACAAAAATCTGGGATAGTAACTTGAACACAGAGAGATGGTAACTCACTCGGCAGCAGCACTATCCAGGCGGATCCCTCCTGGGCACACAGTCACTCAGAGTGCTTTTTATAAATTTATTTAATGACACGTGGCTGTGCACACAAAACCTCAAGGAAGAGGACACAGAACAGTCCCAGAAAACCTCCAAATTCAGAGTCAGCTCCAGGGATGCTAAGAAACTCTCACCTGGAAATGATCCCACAGTCTACAACTGCAAAGATCATCTTCAGAAGACTAGCTTTTGGAGCCCCGGTTCTGAATGTCATCTTGTGGACTGCACTTACTGAATGAGAAGCTGACCCCCATCCAAAATTCCCAGGAAACAAATTATCCCCCAAAGGCCCTAAGAAAGTAAATGAGATCACATCAGCACGGAGGGAAAAAGGTATCACAAAACCAAACTCGAACGTACATTCATCTAGAGCTGAATTAAAAAGATAAAATTCTATGTCAAAAAGTATTTTTCAAAATGTTTAGCCCAAGAATATGGCTGTATCCCAAGGAAACCAGTCCCTTCTGTTTTACGACTGGACTCCCCCCTCTTCTAAGTCCCATACTATAAACATTTACAAATTTCATCTCAGCATCAGGACTAAAGAATATTCATTAAGAATCCCGCCAAAGTGCAACATGTAAGTAAATCAAACCTTTGATGCTCTATTTTGCAAATTTCATGGGCCACTAGGGATAATTAAAAGGGCAATTATATAAAGTTGGTGCAGTTTTGAGAAACAAATGACATTTTCTGCTTTAAAGCACTTGATAATTTGATATTTTGCTATTAGGGCCATCATGTGTACTTTTATAGACAGGGAGCCAAATAAACAATAAATGTTCCTTAACAGCCTCTAATGATTGTTTTTGCTCACTGATATCATTCACCATCCCAAACCATAAATCACATGCTATGAGATTAAGGTAAAGATAATGAAAAAGTATTAGAAGCCATTAAGCGAGAGGAGGAAAAAAAAATTAAGGCTCAAAGCATTGATTCTTCCAAGCTTTTTGCAGAAACACCTAGAAAGTCTGGGCTTCTGAGTGTTGGTGTGGGGTTTGGCTTGTCACTGTGTTTAACCACCGCTCAGAAGCTAGCAAAGTACATTACAGCTCATGAAAAATACAGCGAAGAAACTGCTAGTGGCAGAAGCATTTAACTTCCTTGTTAGCAGCCTCCCCCAAGTGGCACTTTTTCACGAGCAAGTTGTTTATTATGTTCGGTGCCAGGCAAAACTGATTAAATGGGGCTCTTAAGAATCAAAGTGTTATAAATTCATGGAAATACAGCAAGCAATAAATTCCATGGAATTAAAAGCTTACTAGTGCTATTAGCATTTCAGGGTGTTTGAATTGTTAACACTGATGTGCAAAAGTGATGTGTCTCTAAGACAAGGCTGACCAAGGCAACACACGCGACGTAAGTGTCTCAGAAAAAGAAAATTTTTTTTTATCGAAGTGTCACTGGGACTCGGCAGTTGTTATAGACCCAGGACTGGAGGAAGGGAGTAATCACCTCCAGAATTCTCATCTGCCCTGAAAAGTCAGTGCCACCACAGAAGAGACAAGACACCAAATAAACGTTCACATGCAGGAAGAAAACAAGCCTAAAAACATTATGCAAGGGATTTACGCGTTGAATGAATTTAAGTTCCATCTTAACAACTAAGAGAGAGAAACGTTCTATCCTGTAACCTTGTTAGCAGGGATGGGGCCCAACGTGTAGTAACTGGGTTGATTCTGGTTTTCTTACTGGGCAGATAAGCCCAGATCTGGCCCAACCAAGTTATCAAGTGGGGGTGAGGACACTGGTGACATGGCTGAAAATTCTCCCTGGATTGTCATGTTTCATCCTTGACTCTTTCTAGGGGTTTATAAAGTGTTATTCTAAAGTGACAAGGGGTGAAAAAATCAATTATTATGCCATTAGGCAAGTGATATCCTCCCAAGTGCAAGGCAAGAAGTAGTAATTTCACCAAGCCCATCTATTTAAAGAACACTTCTTTCCATCAGAAAGGTATCTGAGGATCCCTGCTAGGCAAATACAAATGTAGGGGGGGCAGAAAGAGAGAGGAAATTAATGAATGTATCATAAAGACTTAGATTAAAAAAAAACTGTGGGGAATCACTTCATTTGTGGTAAAAGAAACAATTACTCCCCCGCCCCCCAATACAGTATGATCACTTGAAAACACACTCTAAGAAAAAATACACTCTAGATTTGGAATTACGAAAACTCAGGGAGAAAAAGCAATCCAAAGACGTCAATACCTAGACAGATAACAAAAACACCTACTCATTCAGTCCAGAGTTGGCCAAAGAGGTACTTTTTTTTTTTTTTAATGTATCAAGAAAGCTTAATTCTTTTGATAAAAGAACCACGTGCACAATAGAATCTACTGACGGATCTCTGGTACACAGGAGTATCTCTGGGGCCGTGTTCCACGTGTGGATATAACATTTGTACTCACTGAAGCTGTCTGCTGCTTCTCCACAGAGAGACCGAGCCTGCTCATGTACCAAAAAATAGAAGGCAGACAAAGAAGAAAAACCTTACAGAGAAATACTCAGATCTATTAATGCGCTTTCACCAGGCTGAAGTCCAAAGCCACACACTGTTACAGCAGCAACATTGCACAGGGTAGCTGAATTATGAAAACTGCTGTGCAAAGTGGGTCTGCCTCTTAGACCAGACCTACTATGTGTACAATGTTGGCCAGGGGGTGGGGGATGGTTAGTAAACGTAAGACATTGTTCTTGTACTCAAGGAAGCTTTGAGTCTCACTGGGGAAATAATTATAAAGCACCTATTGTAAATTCTAAGTCAGGAATCAAAAGAGTCTTAAAAGACAGCCTCTCTACCCATTGGGATTTTAGAGTGACTTCAAGATAAGACATACACCCAAAAAGCAACCACTGAACAAGGCAGTATTACATCTATCGACATTCTATACACATAAAACAACAGGTGTGTGTGTTTGTGTTTGGTGCATCAGAGACACCAATTTTATAGAAGAATGAAGAGTAAAACCCTGATAAATAGAACATTGGAGAAAATTTGTTTAATAATGAAAATGAAAAATAATATGCATAATTTGCTCTTGGCAGAGTCCTCTGGATCACGGGTGGATCAAATGTAATGTCCTCATGAGCCTTTGGTGCTGGACTGTATCAAATGGCGGTAAGCAAAACCATTAGGGTTCTTGGTCCATGGGTCTTACAATTTAACAGAGGTGGGACAAGTGGCAGAGGGTGGCCTTGGTAACACCGGAAGAGACCCAGAAGTGTCTGTGCCTCTGTCCCATACTCATCCCCTCTCCGTCCGCCCCTCCCCCCACCTTTCTCTCATCTTTTTGTATAGGTCTCTAGTTCCTTGCCCCTCTTTCCAAACTAGGAATTCCTCTCTCCATTCTTCACTCTCACTGATTGACAACCCTTTAATGCCACTGAGCTGCAGTCAAGTGTTAAGGCAAAGAAAAGGCATTTACATTGTCAGCTTTTGATACCTAACTGGGATCAAGGGCTCTGTCCCTTATTAAAGGGTCACCTCCATTGACCGGATCAAAAGTTCCACTTGGTTCATTTTTTGACTGGAGTTTGGAATCAGTGGAGCTCATTGGAGTCTCCTTAACGTTCCTGCTGATACTCTTTCAAGTTGAACACATTTTCCAAACTGCTAGGGAAAAGCGTGGTTCTATTTTATCTCTTTATCTAGAGACAACTGCACCGTGACCACGGTCTTCCTTGGGTTGGTAGATGCAATGCCTGGGAAGGGGAGATGGTCGCGACTCCCCAAATGGTGCGAGCTCACTTTCCAGCAAATACAAATTAGTACTAATGAGAGGTCTTGTCTACGGGTGCTGATCTGCCCCCTCTTTGGTGTTCTATCCTCTCCGTTCTACAAGAAGCAGAGCTCATAATTCAATTCAGGTTTGTGTAGGGGGTAAAAAAAGGGGCCTCTTAGGCCTAGGATTGGACCATGTGTTCAAGCTCAGTTTACAAGAATTGCACTCAACTAGGTGTTGGGATGGGCAGGACAAGTCCAGCTAACAATCAAATCATAATTTGCTTCTCACTTGCCACTGTCCCTCCTTCACACGTCTGGCTTATGTGAAACCGCGTCACCTGACCCTTGTAATAAAATTTGACTCCAACCTCCTTACTACTGTAGCCATAAATCTAGCTGCTTTCCTCCCTCTTCCAACCCCCTTGTCTTTGTCAGGTTCAGGACTTCTTTATAGTGTTTTCCAGGACAAAAGCTGGCTAATGTTTTCATACTATACACACCTCCCTCCGCCTTCTGTGAATGCAGCCCTAGGCTGTCTCCATTATTTCAGTACCTGGGAACAACGTTTCTGATGGTGAAGTCCCTCCTTGGAACACAATCCCTTTGCTAATGCGAGAAATATTGCTGGATAATAGGGCACTAATTGTGCAGCCCCGACAATGCGCAAGAAAGGAACTAGGAAAGAGAGAGAAGTAAATAACAATACAAAGCAATACAGGACTAAATGCCAAATGAGTGGAAGAGAAACAAAACGCTCGAAGACTCCGAAGACTGAATGATTACCTTGGACCAGGATGACCCATGCGTGGAGGCTACAAGACTAGAAGATAGTTCAAGGGCCATCTAGAAGCCAGATAAATAGAACTTGACACTACTTCAAAGTGTCACTCTGAAAGTCTGAAGGTCTTCATGCCTGCCCGAAGGACTACGTCTCATAGAATGTTTAATTCCAGTGTTATTCCAGTGTCCTCCCCCTTCACAAAGCCTCCACTAGCTTTCCCATATACAGATGATCCCTCCCACAATTCCTTGCAGTCTAATACTTTATATCGAAAAGGATTTACATATTAGCAGCCCTGCCTTCCCTACCACGTGCTGAGCTCCCTGATCTAGTCATCTGAACTGAGCTTCAAACAGGAAACAGAAGATGGAGCTGGGTCAACATCCACACTCAAGGTCTGCCACCTGAATGAACTGAGACTAAAAAAGGTCCCTGGGGAAGCAGGTGACCCAAGGCAAGCCCTTCAGAGCAAATACTCGGGGGCCTGGAAAAGAGGTTGACCCTCGCTGCTGCCCTTGGAGCTTCGAGATGGTAAGAATGGAGTTGCTGCAGCTACTTCCACCAAGAAAGGGGTTCCATTAGAAATGGTGACAACACAGAAGAAGAGGGGGAGAAATGTCGAGATGAGATGTTAGGGCTTAAATTGAAGCCAGCCAGGCCTACACCTGACCTATTCAGTTCTCTAATTAAAAAAAGTCTCCTTGTGCTTATGTCACTTTGGGCTGAGTCTTCTATGACATGCAGTTGATACGCTGATAGCAGAAGGCAAGAAAATAAATTAGCATTACATAGGAGACAAACCATGAGTCCGAAGTGAAGATCCAGTAGATCTAAGCTGAATCAACTGTTTCTTGTTACTTCATTCGAAATCTGTCATCAATCCCACCTGATTTTCACATTTACTAATAGCAAGGAATTAAAAAGCCAAAAAAAACCAAACCCACTGCCATCGAGTCGATTCCGACTCATAGCGACTTTATATTAATACTGAACATATTAGTTCTAAAATGTCAAAAAGCAAAGTGGTGTTATTACCTAAAGGGTAGCAAGGTCTGTTGAAAGACATCAAAATTCTGGCTTTTGATGATCTCTTTTTTAGAAATGAATGAAGTAAAAAAGAGATCATCAAAAGCCAGAATTTTGATGTCTTTCAACAGACCTTGCTACCCTTTAGGTAATAACACCACTTTGCTTTTTGACATTTTAGAACTAATATGCTCAAATGGGTATTATTTTCGTATACGTGTGTACATACACACACACACACACACACAAATCAAACAACACAAAGAGAGTAAATGGTGAAAACAGATCCCATCCCCAGTATCCACCAGCCTGCCTTCCCAAAGACAACCACTACTACCAAGTTTCTCATTTATCTTTTCCAGAAAATTGCGCATACAAACAATAATTCCCTGGGTGGTTCAAACAGTTTATGTGTCGGGCTGCAAATTGGAATGTTGGAGAATTGAGTCTAAGCGGAGGCACCTTAGAAGACAGCCCCAGTGATCTACTTTCAAAACATTGGCCACTGAAAACCTTAGGGCATTTCTATTCTGACACTCATGGGGTCACCACGAGTTGGAGTCGACTTGATGGCAAGAGGCCTGGACTACTGCGTATGTGGTATGTACGTATATTTCTTTTATCCCCCTTTACCCAAACAGTCATATATTTTACCTGTTTGGTCATTTAACAATATATATTGGAGATATTTCCACATCAGCACATCCATGTCTATGTACTTTTATAATAGCTATACAGCACACCTCCAGCATAGATAGTAATTTAGCCATTCCCCCTTGACAGACATTCAAGGAATTTCTTTGCTTTTGCTCCCACAAACAATAATGGAAGTTACATCCCTGTACGTAGGCTTTTATCAGCTGGGTGAATATAAATCCCTAGAAGCAACAATTTTTGCCACTGCATTTGTGAACTAACAGAGGCAGCAACCCTGCCAATTAAAAGGAAACCTCTATTTCCTCCTTTGGTACCCTAAACCTGGGTTTCCCATTCATTGGCACCTTTCTGATAGGATCAGACAATCAGAAGTCCTCAGTGGACACTGAAAACAAAACAAAGAGCAGTATAATTCTGGAATACCAGCTCATGTCCACTATAGCAGAACCCAAGCGACCTGGTACAATACCCACTCACCCCACCCCCCCCTTTTTTTTTTGAGTAATACATTTTACAGATCAGTAGAAAATCATATGAACCTATACCTAGGACTGCAGCTTCTAGATATGACCTAGGCTGTACGAATTCCACGTGGCATAGTAATCACATGCCCCAAATCCCTGGAGGTGGGAAGAGTATTCCCCATCCTCTCCTGCTTATCCTTTCTTCATTTTCTCCTGTCCTTTCCCACCTTTAATATACCCTGAAACATTCTTTCAGCCTGTTTTCCTCCAGTCTAATTATTCTTTAATTTTAAATAATATAACTTTGACATTTTCATTTATAGTTAAACCTTGCTAATTTGCACAAATGATGGGTAGACGCAGCACAAATTAACAAGCTTGAGAAATCAGCAAACACAAAAAAGCAAACGCTTTAAAAAAAAAAATCAAATTGCTACATTACCAAATACACATTTATTCTTCTAAGCAAATTCCGTAGATGCTTTCGAACACTCTCTCTTTTCTAAGGCACAGCACCGTTATTTTCTTTTCCCGGTCTCTAATCATGGTGTTCTCTCAACAAAATATCAAGATGCATGTTAAGACTTAAGTTTTTCTGAGTAAATGTCTGGTCCAGAAGCTAGCCTCTGAGCTCAGTTTTGCTACTATAATATAGTAGTGTCTGGGCTCCCTGGTTACAGGAAAAAACCATATATGAAAGTAGGTTCCTCCTGACAAATTGACATGTGTCCAGCCCAATCTCATCTTCCTACTCCACACTAGGGCTCTCTCAACATTCCATGAGACTCAGTCAATGGAACTTCTCTCCATAGATGGTCACATCTGAAATCTAGGTGTCATCTCTAACAGCCCACTCTTTCACATTCATTACTCAAACCATCAATGATTGCTCTCTAATTTTAACTCCTAAATCTCTTTTAAATCCTTCCCCTTGCTTGCCTGTCCACCATCAACATCACAGTTCAAAGTGCAGCCATCTCCAACTTGGTCTACAACAGCCTCTTGCCATGTTCCTCCATCCTACAGGAATGTCTCTATTTCCTTCTCATACACTGTGCACTGGTTGTTCCTTCTACATGGAATGCCCTTGCATGCCTGGCTTCCTTCTTTTCATATCAGCCGAAATGTCACCTCACAGGGGCACTTTCCCTGACAACACAGCAGTTGAAAGTGGCTACTCACCTCCTATGTCACTTACTCTCTGTTGCTGTAAGGTAGGCATCAGGTCAATTTTGACTCACAGCAAACCCATGTGAGAGAACAGAACCATCCCATAGGGTTTTTTAGGCTATAACCTTTACAGTAGCAGATTGCCAGGTCTTTCTCTCAAAGAATGGCTGGGTGGGTGGGTTCAAACTGCCAACCTTTCAGTTAGCAGCCAAGTGCTTAACCACTGTACTACCAGGCTCCTAGTCACTCTCTACTATAGCACCATTTTAATTCACTGCCTAGCAAATTATACCTGACACTGTTCTAGTTTATTTGCTTATTATTTCCCTCTGTAAGCTCCTAAGAGTGAGAATTTATTCTGTCCTGTCCAGTGCTCTATTGTCAGTGCTTCAAATTGTGTCTGGTACAGTATCTGGTAAATAACAAGTCCCAAAGCTGGCTGCCAAAAATTCCTCCCGCTCTTACACGCACATACTGCTCCACCCATCAAGAGGTGGAGACTACTCCCCTCCCCTGGAATACGGGCTGGCCAGGGCACTCGCTTTGACAAATGCAAAATAGTAGGCACAGAGCTGTGAGAGTTCTGGGCCTAGGTCTTAACAGGCCTGACAGCTTTTTCTTTCACCTGCAGTCCATCATGCTGAAGACGCTGGTGGAGAACCAAGGTGCCCCAGTGGATGCCTGGCACCAACCGCCAAACATGTAAATGAAGCCATTTTGGATGTTCCAGCCATAGCTAAGCTCCAGCTGAAAGCAGTCTTGTGAGTGACCTCAGCCAACACCATCTAGAGCAGAGAAAATTCATCCCCTGCTAAGCCGTGCCAAAATGGCAGAACCACGGGCCAATGGTTGCTGTAAGTCCCTAAGTTTCAGGGTCATTTGTTAGCAGCAATAAATAAGTGCAACAGAGGTGCTTGGTTGAGAGGTGTTGAGATTGAATGATGGGTCTCCTTACCAATTTTTTTGTGTCCATCGCCCCCTGCCACCAACAATCTTAACACTTCACAGAGTAATCTATTTAAAATGCAAATCTCATCATGTGCTCCCTCACCCCCAGCCCACTCCATGCATCCCTGCCTACAGTAAAAAACTCTCCTGCAGTTGTAGACCCAAATCCGTGTGCGTTCTGGCCTCAACCTGTATCCTTGGCCTCATCATGCGCTACACGTAACCTGGCAAGTTCCAGGATGGCCTGCTTTCAGTTCCTTCAACATGTGATGGTCCGCCCCAACACAGGACAAGTGCTGCTCCTTTTCTGTAGTTCCCGTTTAACCTCCATCCTTCTTTCTCCAGATCTCATTTTAATAATCATTTTCCTGGAAAGCTTTGGGTAAATCCCCCATCTCTAAGCTCTCAAAGCACCATGTACCTCCATGACTTAGCTTTCATTCAACACCCCCCCGCCAGCCCGCAAAAACCCACTGCCATCAAGTCTATTCCAACTCACTGCAACACTACTGGGCAGAGTAGAACTGCACCATAGGGTTTCCAAAAAGTGGCTGGTGGAGTCAAACTGCTGACATTTTTGGTTGCCAGCTGAGCTCCTAACCACTGTGCCACCAGAAGTTCTTAGCCCTCAGTAGATCAATCTTTACTAGTCCCCTTAGTCTGAAAGCTCCATGAGACCTAGGTTGTGTTATCTTCTGTTCACTACTGTAAATTCAGCAACAGATGTAGTGGCTGGCACATAGGACTTCAAACACTTGTTGAAGAGTAAACACATAAAAAGTGAGGTTACTTGGATTCCTTCCCTAGGCCAAATCCTGGCCACACCACATGCTAATGGTGTGACCCTGGACGTACTGAATGAAGGGCTGACCTCCTTTCTGTGCCTGTGTCTTCCTTCACCTGGGGGCAAGAGTAGCACCTACTAACCAACCGGGCTTTTTTGAAGCTTAAATTATAAATAAGCACACTTGGCCCAGTGCTTGACACATAACATTCAATAGTTAGTTATCATCATCATTAACGTTTACTATTATTCCTCTATCTCACAGTAAGAAAAGTCCCAGATAAACTGCAAAGGAATAGGAGGTTTTCTCTCCAACATTCTCCCACTTCATGAGTACACAGAAGCCTGGTATATTAAGCAAAGATGCTCCATGGCATTTCATTGCCAAGCTGGTCTCCTGGGAAAAATTACCTAGGCTGCCTCCAACATGGCCTTAAAAGAGCTAATCTCAAGAAAACAAGCTTAACAAGTAAAATGATAACTAAATACCCAGGCCTTCCCCTTCTCTAAAAACTCTTGGTGGCATCTGCGTTTTAAATAAGGGTCTTTGTTCTCTTCCTAGAAATATGAATTGGTACCAGTCTTCTAGAAAGCAGTTTTAGAATAGAGATCAAAATTTCAAATGTGTATACATTTTGACCCAGTGTTTCTAATTCTGGTAATTTTCCCTAAGTCAGTGTTTCTCAACTGGGGCGATTTTGACCCCACGTGACATCTGGCAGTGTCTGGGGACACTTTTTGATTGTCACACATGGGGGTAGGGGGAAAAGATGGATGTTGCTGACATGTAATGTGTAAGGCCAGGGATGCTTTAAACATCCTGCAATGCACAGGACAGCTACCCACTTGAACAAAGAATTATCTGGCCCAAAATGTCAAAAGTGCCAAGGATGAAAAACCCTGCCCTGAGGAGATAATCACACCGGCTTGCAAAGATAACTATATGAGCTTGTTCACCAGCTTTGCTGTGTATAACCTTATATATCCGACAAAGTAAGATTGGCTAAATTTTTTTTTTTTTTTTTTTATAAAGTAATAGTAACACTGCTCTATATCAATTGCTACAAGACAGATACTGGCAACATATTTTTAAATTTTAAAAAAGCAGGACAAAATGTAGCAAGATTTTATTCCTTAAAAACTGACATGTGTCTATAACATGCAGTTCAACAGAAATACAATGCAAGCCACAAATGTAATCTAAAATTTTCTAGTAGATACATTTTAATGAGTAAAAAGAAACAGGGGCATTAATCTTAATGGTATATTTTATTTAGTCCAATATATTCCAAAATATTACCATTTCAACCAGTAATTAACACATAAAGTTATTAATGAGATATTTTAATATTTTTTTTTTTCTTTTCAAAATCTGGTATGGATTTCAAACCGACACTGACAGCATATGTCAGTTCAGACCAGCCACACTTCAAGTGCCCAAGAGCCACATGTGGTGAGTGGCTGCCATATTGGACAGCAGGTCTATTCAATAACAGGCAGAGAGAGATGTTTAGAAGAATGGTCTCCAAAAAAGGTCCAAGTTGCAATTCTGTGCAGTGAATTTTCAGTAATGTTTACTTCCTCATTTTATTTGTTTTACTATCTGTTTTCTACAATGAGCATCATCACATCTAAGAAAAATCACACTTGTTGCATTTTGAAGAAACAAAGAAAATTAACATATGGACATAAATATATGAGGCAGCTGTCCTGATCACATCCCAGATCTGTGCCAGAAAGACAGATTCTAAAGATTTCAGAGAAAGGGCTTGCCACTCTCATGCCTCTAAGCACCCCACATCACATGCACACATTCACAAGTGTACATGCATGCATGAACTCGGGGTTTTTTTTTTTTTTAGGTTACTTCTGCAAAGTATACCCTAAACAGACAACTTCCTGCTACCTCAAAACAGATCTGAGCAGTGGGAAGGAGCCTTCTGCATTTTCTCACAGGTAGACAAGGATTCAGCTCCTTGCCCCGTGGAACACTCTCATGCTCTTATGTTCTCTCTTTCTGGCTATGGACACGGTAGCAGTTTCTACTCACGTTCCTCAACGGGAAGTGTTTGGGTCACCAGCCTAATGCTCTTTTAATTCAGTCTCTACCTATAAATTCTATCATAAGATCACTTTTAAGCCAGCGAATCCTGTGAACACTATTTCGGTCACATGGTCTAGGTTTTGAAAAACTTGTGAGCCGCCAGAGTGCTCCTGCTGAACTCAGGTGCATCTAGGTGATAATGGCCCAGGATTTTGCAATTGGAGCCCTCGAATCTAAGTTGCAATGTAAAGCAGAGGCTGATTCAAATTCATAAAACGAGCCAGAGGGTCCCTGTGGGTGACCTCATCCCTTACCCTTTGATGCCAGGTTGTGATGGATTGAATCGTGTCCCCAAAAAATATGTGTCAAATTGGCTGGGTCATGATTCCCAGTATTGTATGATTGTCTACCATTTTGTCATCTGATGTGATTTCCCTATGTGTTATAAATCCTATCATTATGATGCAATGAAATGGGTTAGTGGCAGTTATATTGATGAGATCTACAAGTTAGATAGTGTCTTGAGCCAATTTCTTTTAAGATATAAAACAGAGAGGCAAGCAGAGACAGGGGACCTCATACCCCCAAGAAAGCAGCGCTGGGAGCAGAGTGCGTCCTTTGGACCTGAGGTTCCTGCACGGAGATGCTCTCAGACCAAGGGAAGACTGATGCATCAGAAGGACTTTCCCCCAGAGCTGACAGAGAGAGAAAGCCTTCCCTTGGAGCTGGAGCTCTGAATTCAGACTTCTAGCCTACTGGACTGTAAGAGAATAAACTTCTCTTTGTTAAAGCCATCCACTTGTGGTATTTCTGTTATAGCAGCACTGGATGACTAAGACACCAGGAAAGAGATGAACAGGAGAGGAAGACAATTTAAAAAATACAATGCCATCCTTGAAAAATCAGAAGGCATGTCTTCAACTTAGAAAAAGGTTTTTTTTTTTTTTTTCTATTTGAGGCCTGGGTAAGATATCAGGATACTTATTTCATTTTTACTACCACTAAGATCATCTTAATAAAAACAACATTTAAAAACTATTTTCATTAAAAGTAAAAGTTATTAACCTCCCCAAGCACTTACTGGGTTTCATGTACTGTGCAAATAATAAAAATATCTAACATTATTGAGCTACTAGTGACTGAGAACTTACTATATATGAAGCATTGCTCTGAGGACTTTTTCTTAATTTAGCTACTCTTTCGACAGCCTCAAATGGAAGGTTCTACTTAGTACTTGTTTTCTCAGATAAGAAAAGTTTGGTTACTTTCTCAAAATGACAAAGCTAAAAAGTAGCAGGGCAGGGCTTCCAATCTGGGATTCGAAAACCTGAACTCTCAGCCAGCTCGATTTCTTTATTTCAGATAATCTTCACAGCACACCTATGAGGCAGGTACTTCCTTACTCCCATTTCACAGATGGGGACAACTGCACATTCAAGCTCAGATGGAGCGTAGTCCACGTTTATGCCTCTCTGGGGGCACGCTGGTAAGAAACAGCAAGCTACACCTTTGTCTTGCTGGCATCTCGAACACTTAGTTCGTAACTAAAAATCAGTCATGTTTTGAAATGGCAGTGATGGGAATCAGGCCAATACACAGAAGAACCGTTTCCTAGCAAATTCCTGGGACTAGGGAAAGTCAAAGAGAAAGAGACTGCAGTCCCAGCCGTGGGTGTCTGTCTCACCTCCATCAACACTGAGCATTCAACCCTGAGAGCAGGGAAATCTCAGAAAGCAGAATTTGGAAGGACTGAGAAAGTTTCCTCCTTAATTCTTTCACTCAGGGATTGATGTGAATCAACTAGCTGAGCTCACACACTAATGGAGCAAACACCCAGAGTTACCAGCTGCCGCGGAATTGCTTCCAACTCATGGAGACCCCATGTGGTGTCTATGTGAATCCTGGCACTAGGGCCACTGGTCTAGTGGCCCCTCATGAGAGGATCCCTTCCCAGTTTTCTCAGCACCCTGCCCTCCCCCGTCTTCATATTTGGCTTCTCAAAAAATTACGAACGATTAAAAGAAATACAAATGGCCTAAAGAAACAAATAAAACCTCTGGACTTCATTTGTAACCAGAGAAATGAACAATATAAAAATGAGATACACTTTATTCAACTATGATTTAGATAACGATAGAAAATGTTGACACTCATTGTCGATGGTGAAACAAATACTCATCCAGGGCTGGAAGGAATGTAAATTAGCCCATTTGGAAAGCAAAATGGCGGGGCATTCAGTGTCTATAGAAATTACATGACTTTTTTTTTTCTAGTAATTTCCACCTCTAGAAATTATCTTAAAAAATACATAAGCTAATAGAGAAACATCTGTGCACAGTTATGCCCATCACCACATATTATATAAAAGCTAAAAACAACTTCAAGACTTAACACTGAAGAAGAGTTATATAAATGCTATTATATCCAAAAAGATGACTTAGTATACAGCATTCAAGGTATCTTTAAGACACAGGAAAGTGCTCACCACGTAATGTTAAATTTTTTAAATGAATACACAATTCTATACACTGTATGATTCCAATTTTTAAAAAATATGTAAATTAAATGAGAAAGAATGGAAGGAATTATATGTTATCATCAGGGTCAGGACTCTAGATGATTTTTTAGTTTTGTATTTAGTCTATGTTTCCGTAATTTCAAATTCCCTACATTAAGTTGGGTTTACATTTGTAATCAGGGAAAAAAAGAAAAAGAAGCAGCTCATGAGAACTTCCTACTGTACATTCTATCACTAATAGGAAAATTTAGCTCCCGATGATAATTCCGCATTGGTTTTTAAGTATTTTACCCCACAGAAAGAAATAACGAGAGAATGTCAATCTGATTCTAGAGCTACGGGGAGCAAGACCTCAGAGCATTAACAGCTCGAATCAGCTAGACAGTGGTTATCTCAAAAATAATGAACAATCCATCATCATCCTTTTATGTAGCCCAGCCCTTGGCAAAATGCTGTTACAGAAAAAGAACTCCTCTGTTTGAATCACTCAGATAAGGACAGAGTATAGACTTAAATTCCTTTTTTTTTTTTTTAATAATTTTTATTGAGCTTTAAGTGAACGTTTACAAATCAAGTCAGTCTGTCACATATAAGTTTATATACACACCTTACTCCATACTCTCACTTATTCTCCCCCTAATGAGTCAGCCCTTCCAGTCTCTCCTTTCGTGACAATTTTGCCAGTTTCTAACCCTCTCTACCCTCCTATCTCCCCTCCAGACAGGAGATGCCAACACATTCTCAAGTGTCCACCTGATACAAGTAGCTCACTCTTCATCAGCATCTCTCTCTTACCCGTTGTCCAGTCCCTTCCATGTCTGATGAGTTGTCTTCAGGAATGGTTCCTGTCCTGGGCCAACAGAAGGTTTGGGGACCATGACCGCCAGGATTTCTCTAGTCTCAGTCAGACCATTAAGTCTGGTCTTTTTATGAGAATTTGGGGTCTGCATCCCACTGTTCTCCTGCTCCCTCAGGGGTTCTCTGTTATGCTCCCTGTCAGGGCAGTTATCGATTGTGGCCGGGCACCAACTAGTTCTTCTGGTCTCAGGATGATGTAGGTCTCTGGTTCATGTGGCCCTTTCTGTCTCTTGGGCTCTTAGTTATCATGTGACCTTGGTGTTCTTCATTCTCCTTGGATCCAGGTGGGTTGAGACCAATTGATGCATCCTAGATGGCCGCTTTTTAGCATTTAAGACCCCAGATGCCACATTTCAAAGTGGGATGCGGAATGTTTTCATAATAGAATTATTTCGCCAATTGACTTAGAAGTCCCCTTAAGCCATAGTACCCAAAACCCCGCCCTTGCTCTGCTGACCTTTGAAGCATTCAGTTTATCCCGGGAACTTCTTTGCTTTTGGTCCAGTCCAGTTGAGCTGACCTTCCATGTATTGAGTATTGTCCTTCCCTTCACCTAAAGTAGTTCTTATCTACTAACTAATCAGTAAATAGCCCTCTCCCACTCTCCCTCCCTCCCCCTCCCCTCCCCCTCTAGTAACCACAAAAGTATGTGTTCTTCTCAGTTTATCCTATTTCTCAAGATCTTTTAATAGTGGTCTTATACAATATTTGTCCTTTTGCCTCTGACTAATTTCGCTCAGCATAATGCCTTCCAGGTTCCTCCATGTTATGAAATGTTTCACAGATTTGTCACTGTTCTTTATCGATGCGTAGTATTCCGTTGTGTGACTATACCACAATTTATTTAACCATTCATCCATTGATGGACACCTTGGTTGCTTCCAGCTTTTTGCTATTGTAAACAGAGCTGCAATAAACATGGGTATGCATATATCTGTTTGTATACACTTAAATTCTTATGCTATACAATCACTCACTAGTCTTCAAAAAATACACAATAGTTGGCAACCACCAGGACCATTCTAACTTAAGCACATCTTCATCAAATGGCCTTTGGGGGAAAATTGGTGTTTAGAGGGAGGAAAATGAAATAGAGGGGGACAGGTAAAGGGGGAAGAGAGAGACATAGAGAGATGAGGGCATTTTTGGAGACGAACATTTTAGATGATGCTTTTATATTCAATATGTTGAAGCACTTATAAACCCATAGCTTGGAGAAGGGGAGAACACTGAAAATAAAACCCAAAAAAGGGTCAACTACATAAAAGATATATTTTGCGTTTATGTAGGCATGATACGTATTTCAAGTAATCAACTTTTTAATAGCCAATTTTTAATATTTCCACTTTAACTGGTATTGTATCACAGAAGAAAGGAACAGAGCATAGTGGGACAGACTGGGGGCTCCCAACAGACAGGGTGATACTTATACAATGACCTTGTATGTTATTTTCCCTTTATGTATATTAGTTTCATCTTCAGTAAAATACAAAGAACAGACTGGGAAGTCTCTGGATCTCTGCTCCTTTCAGAATGTAAGTCTAAGAATACTTGATTGTTCGGCCATTTGGAGATTCTAGAACCAGATGGGGTTAACAGTCACGAAGGAGAGAGTGTTTCCACCCCTCAGGTCTAAACAGTAAATGTTACAGGAACTCAATAAATATTTGTTTCTTAATCAATTAATGATTATACCACTGAAAAATGGGAAACTCAATACTTAAATTTTATACTCTAAAAGATTAAATATATTTTCACTTTCCAAGGTAAATGACTGAAACCCAACACAAACCACAAATAAAATTAATGGCTTCTCTGTCAATTTGTTATATTGCGATGGCTGGCATGTTGCTATGATGCTGGAAGCTATGCCACTGGTTTCAAATACCAACAGGTCACCCATGGTAGACAGGTTTCAGTGGAGCCTCCAGACTAAGACAGACTAGCAAGAAAGGCCTGGTAATCTACTTCCAAAAATTAGCCAATGAAAACCCTATGGATCACAATAAAATACTGCCCAGTATGGTGCTGGAAGGCACTCAAAATACATAGTGGCCACAAAAGTGGATTCGAGCATACCAACAATCATGAAGATGGTGCAGGGGCAGGCAACGATCTGTTCTGCTGTACATGCAGTCACCATAAGTTAAAGACGACTCGACAGCAACTAACAACAACTAACAATTGAAAAAGACAATGAGTTAAGTATGAATGGCTCTCTTTTAAAAGGAAAAAAGTTCCTATCACGCCTGCTGAAAATCAAGTTGAAGAAGCAGGGGAATATCAAGAGACAATACAGATCAGAGAAAAAAAATGCCAAGTAACTTATTGTCTAGAAATTTTGTAATCAAAGTCAATGCAAATTGTACCACACGTTATCATGGAAAACACAGGCACTTGGTACCAAAGGATGATTTTATGAGCCTCAAATTGATTTTAATATCACTTAAGAAGTAGAGGAGGAAACTTGGTGATATTCTAAAATCACAACATCCTGTATAAAACTAATACAAGAGACTGTCCTGTCTAGAGATGTTCAAAACAGACATATTCACAATCTTGCATAACTGTAAGGAATCTAAAGACCCACCACTGCAGGACTAGATAACGCAACAATGATAGAGTCACCAGCGTAGCATTAAAAATAATATTTAAGTGTGATATGTAATAAATTGAGAAAATAATTATGATATTTAAGGGTAAAATCATGGAAAAAACTGGTATATACCAGTATGTATAAACAAACATACGTGTAAAAAACACTATCAGGACAAGTACGCCCTTTATCGACACTTCTATTCAACATTGTGCTGGCAGTCCTAGCCAGAGCAATTAGGCTAGAAAAAGAAATAAAAGGCACCCAAATCGATAAGGAAAAATTAAAAGTATCTCTATTTGCAGATGATATGTTCTTCTACATGGAAAACCTCAAAGAAAACTACTAGAACTAATAGAAGATTCCAGCAAAGTTTCAGGATACAAGGTAAACATACAAAAATCACCAACAAAGAGAACTATGAAGAGGAAATCACCAAATCAATACCATTTACAATAGCCCCAAGAAGATAAAATACTTAGGAATAAATTTAACCAGAGACAGAAAAGACCTATACAAAGAAAACTATTAAGACACTACTTAAAGAAACGAAAAGAGACTTACATAACTGGAAAAACATACTTTACTTATGGAGATGAAAACTCATTGTTGTGAAAATGTCTATTCTATGCAAAGCGATCTACACATACAATGCAATCTCAAGCCAAATTTCAATGGCATTTTTTAATGAGATGGAGAAACAAAGCACCAACTTCATATGGAAAGGGAAGAGGCCCTGGATAACTAAAACCCACTCACCAAAAAGCATTACTGAAAAAGAAGAACAAAGTGGGTGGCCTCACACTACCTGATTTTAGAACCTATCATACCACCACGGCCATCAAAATAGCCTGGTAATGGTACAACAGATACACAGACCAATAGAACAGAATTGAAAATCGAGATGTAAATTCATCCACCTATGGGCAGCTGATATTTGACAAAGGCCCAAAGTCCATTAATTGGGGAACAGACAGTCTCTTTAACAAATGGTGCTGGCATAACTGGATATCCATCTGTGAAAAAAATGAAACAAGACCAATACGTCACACCATGCAAAATAACTAACTCAAAACGGATCAAAGACCTGGATAAAAAATATAAAACGATAAAGATCATGGAAGAAAAAATAAGGAAATCGCTAGAAGCCCTAATACATGGAATTAACAGAATATAAAACGTGACTAACAACACACAAATACCAGAAGAGAAACTAGATAACCAGGAGCTCCTAAAAATCAAACACTTATGCTCATCTGAAGACTTCATCAAAAGAGTAAAAAGACAACCAACAGACTGGGAAAAAATTTTTGGCTATGACACATCCGATCAGTGTCTAATTGCTAAAATCTACAACATACTGCAAGACCTCAACACAAAAAGATAAATAATCTAATTAAAAAATGCCAAAGGAGTACTTCCGGCCAATGTGGAAGCATAGACTGAAGCACCATGCCGTCCCTCCATAACAAAGACTGGAAAAACTAAGTAAAACAGAGACAAATGTCAATCCTGGAACCTGAGGTCTCTAATGGAGAGATAAAGAACTCAGCCAAACACCGAACGGAAAAAGAAACTGACAGAAAACAGAGAGCAAGGGGAGATATGTGTGGAGGTCACCTATCAGCTAATGCAGTATGGATTTGCCATCTTGGACTTCTGTCAGAGACTGGTGGGCAGGAAGCATGGAAAAGCAGCTTCACAGAGCTTCCAGCAAGAAACAGAGCACCTGGTAACCAGGAAGACATGCTTTCCCACCCCCCCCCATCCTCTCCCCGCTGCTCTACCACTGCACTCCCTGGCTGGCTGCAGTGGCTTGGCCAGCCAAGAAGTGCAGTGCCCGTGCCACTTGGATTTCCCCCACCACACTGGAGATCAGCAGACAGGGAGTGCAGGAAAGTAGCTTCAAGAAGTTCCCAGCAGTGGGCAGAGCACCTGGTAACCAGCAATACACGCTTTCCTAACTCCCACCCTTCTCCTCCCCCCAGTCAGTCTCTTAGCTGGGAGCAAACTGCTTCAGCCCCAGCTGCTTGGATTCACCCTATCCACACTGGCCAGCTCCCTGAGTCCCATTTGTCTGCTGCTGATGTTGCTTTTTTCCATTTCTTTTGGTTTTTTCCATGCCTACCACCACCTCCCCTTCCCTTCTCTCAAACACCTCACTCCATGTGCCATCTTTGCTTCTTCTTGAAAGGCTGTGAAGTGCTGCTCTACTGGGGGGCCACAGCCCTGGACTGTGACACCACGCTGGTGGGAGCCCCTGGGCTTTTTTTGTTTGTTTGTTTTGCTTTGCTCTATTCTTTTTTGCTTGTTTCTTTGTTTGATTTTTCTTTTCATAGCTTGGGAGCTCCTTTTAGCTGAGCTGCACTGCATGGCTTAGGAACCACTTCCCCAGTCTGTATAGCCAAGTTGGTGGGATTCCTGGAGGCATTTCTTTTTCCTTTTTTTTTTTTTTCTTTCTTGTTTCCTTTCTTTTTTTCTCAGTTCTTATCTCTCTATATTTTCCTTCATTTCCTATCTCCTAAATACCTGGCACTCTGTGACATCTATACCCCCTCTAGCCAGGCTAGACTGTGCAGCCTGGGAGCCACTTCCCGGGTTTCTGCAGCCACATCAGTGGAACCCCTGGAGGTTTTCCTTTCTTTTTTTCCCAAATTTTTATGTAGTTATTTTTTTCTTTCTCTTTTTTTCCTTTTTGTCTCAGTTTCTCATCCCTCCACATCAATGGCAAGCTCCCTTGGCACTGTTTTTATTTTGTTTCATTTGTTTTTCACTAATGTTTCTCTCTCTGCTCTCTCCTCTTTCCCATACTCATATTAGCTCCACATATCACAACCTCCCCCTCCTTTCTACCTACCTGTACCATGAGCTAAACATCACACCCCAGAGCAGCACACACATGACCTACTGGAACCTACCCAGCACAGATTCTCAGCCCACCCTTTTGGCCCTGGTACGTGCCACAAACAACCCATCCCAGCCCATCCCCTTCAGCTGGACCTGCCTTGCTGCACCACAACTGAGCAACTGGCCGTGCTCTTTACACAAGGACGTGAAAAGTATCATAACCACAGGCAAGCAAACAACGAAGAAGGCACAGCCTGCCTGCTCAGACATAATCAAATAAAAAAAAAGAGGATGAAACAAACAGACCTACAAAAAACAAACATACAAAATAACTACCAAATGACCCAAAGAGAGCTGACAATATCAAAACATACAAAAAAAACAGGGTGGTTCCAGCAGGCACCCAAAGTAAAACAAGAGATGACTTTCCAGTAGAAGAAAAGGCACTAGAACTACCTGACAGGTAATTCAAATCTCTAACATTCAAAGCTGTCCGAGAGTTGAAGCAAAAGGAGACAAAAATGAGGAAAAAACAAATTCATGGAAAAGGCAGACAAATACATGGAAGATACAGACAAAAAAAAAAAAAAAATGGAAGAATTCAGGAAAATAATACAGGAACAAAATGCCTAAATGAATTCATGACTAGAAATCATACAAAAACAACAAGAAATTCAAAAGATAAACAACAAGATTTCAGAAATGGATAGTATCACAGAAGGGCTGAGAGGCAGGTTTGAAACGATGGAAGACAGGATCAGGGAAATTGAGGACAAACATTTGGATACAACTCTATTTGAGGAAAATCAGTAAAAAAGAATGAAGAAAAATGAAGAAACCCTGAGAAGCATGTCAGACACAATAAAAAGAAAAAATGTCACAGTGATCGGAGTTCCAGAGTAGGAGGAGAAAACAGAAAACACAGAGAGGATCACTGAAGAACTACAGACACAAAAAACAACACTTCCTTAATACATGGAAAATTAAAAGGTGACTACCCAAGAAGCTCAACAAACCCCATACAGGATAGGCCCCCAAAGGAAATCACCAAGGCATATCACAATCACACTCCCTTAAACCAAAGAGAAAGTTCTGAGAACAGCTCAAGAAAAACAAAAAGTCACATACGGAGGACAAACAATAAGAATAACCTCTGATTATTCAGCAGGAACCATGCAGGCAAGAAGGAAATGGGATGATATACATAAAACCATAAAAGAAAAAAACTGTTAACCAATACTAATATATCCTCCAAAACTCTAGTTCAAATATGATGGTGAAATTAGGATATTTACAGATAAACAGAAATTAAGGGAATATGTAAAAACCAAAGCAAACTTATGAGAATTACTAAAGGGAGTCCTTTGGTCTGAGAACAAACAACATCAGACCACAGCCTGAACCTAGGATGCAAGGTTGTACCAGCCAGATACCAAACCTGGAAATGAATTCTCAAGGACTATCCAAAACCAAAAGAATTACAACAGGGAACCAAAGAGTTTAATCTGTAAAAGACAACAATGTCAGAATGATAAAAGAGGGAATAAATGGTATAGGTAAAGTACTTTCTAACGGAGAAGAAGACAAGTAATAACAGACTCGTTCAAAACTAGGAAGAAAAGGATAAATTTCAATGTAACCATAAAAAATGTTAACAAACCTACTCATCAAAATAAAGAAGAAAAACAAAGTCTCAACAAAAATAAACACTACAAAAACAAAAGAAATCCACAAACAAAAGGAATTCAGGACAGGAGAGTAACAGGAACAAAGAAAACATAAGCACCATAAAAAAATCACTATAAATGAAAGCAATAAACTCACACTTACCAATAATTACACTGGATGTAAATGGCCTAAATGTACCCATAAAGAGAGAATGACAAAATGGATCAAAGAAACAGGATCCATCAATATGCTGTCTATAAGAGACACATCTTAGAAACAAAGATGTTATAAATTTATTAAAAATCAAATGATGGAAAAAAATATACAAAGCAAATAACTACCAAAAAAGAGCAAGACTGGCAATACTAATGCCAGATAAAATAGACTTTAAAACAAAATCCAACACAAAAGACAAAGAAGGGCACTATATATAATGATTAAAGGAACGATCCATCACAAAGACTTAACCATGAAAAACATCTATGCACCCAATGACAGGGCTCCAAAGTACATAAAACAAACTCTAACAGCACTGAAGAGAAAAACTGGTTGCTTCACGATAACAGTAGGAGACTACAACACACCACTCTCAGTAAAAGGCAGAACATCTAAAAAGAAATTCAACAAAGATTCAGAACAGCGAAAGGGCACAACCAGTCAACTTGACCTCATAGGCATATATAGAACAATCCACCCAACAGCTGCAAACTACACATTCTTTTCCAACACACATGGAACATTCTTCAGAACAGACCACATCTTAGGCCACAGAGCAACCCTCAGCAAAACCTAAAACACTAAGATAATACAAAGATTCTTCTCTGACCACAATGCCATTGAAGTAGAAGTTTAACAACAGGAAGAGTAAGGAAAAAAAATCAATTACATGGAAACTGAATACCACCCTGCTTAACAACCATTGGGTAATAGAAGAAATCAGAGGATGGAACCAAAAAATTCCTAGAGGCAAATAAGAATGAAAATACATCTTACCAAACCTTTTGGAACACAGCAAAGGCAGTCCTCAGGGGTCAATTTATAGCAAAAGATACACACATCAAAAAAGAAGGGACAAAATCAAAACATTAGCTACACAACTTGAATAAATAGAAAGAGAATGGCAAAAAAAAAAAAAAAAACCCACAGCCCGGACCATGGTCTCAGGGAATATCTAGCTCAACTGGCATAACAGTTTCTACAGAATATGTTCTACATTCTACTTTGGTGAGTAGCATCTGCAGTCTTAAAAGCCTGTGAGCAGCCATCTGGGATTCTCCACTGGTCTCACCCCTTCGGGAGCAACGAAGAAAAAAACCTAAACATTCAAGGGAAAGAATACTCCAAAGGACTAATGGGCCACATCTACCATGGCCTCCACCAGACTGAGTCCAGTACAAATAGATGGTGTCGGGCTACCACCACTGACTGCTATGACAGGGATCACAATAGAGGGTCCCAGAAAGAGCTGGAGGAAAATGTAGAACAAAATTCTAACTCAAAAAGAAAGGCCAGACTTGCTGGCCTGACAAAGACAGGAGAAACCCTGAGAGTATGGCCCCCAGACAACTTTCAGCTCACTAATGAGGTCGCTCCTGAGGTTCACCCTTCAGCTGAAGATTGAACAGACTCATGGAACAAAACAAGACTAAACAGGAGCACCAGCCCTGGGACAGGGACTGGAAGACAGAGGGAACAGGCAAGCTAGTAATAGGGAATCCAGGGTTGAGAAGGGAGAATGTTGACGTGTTGTGGGGTTGTTAACCAACGTCATAGAACAATGCGTGTACTAACTGTTTGATGAGAAACTGGTTTGTTCTGTAAACCTTCATTTAAAATGCTTAAAAAAAAAAAAAAAGCCCACCACACCAGAAGAAAAGAAACAATAAAGATCAGAGCAGAAATAAATGAAACAGAGAACAGAAAAACAACAAAAAGAATTAACAAAACCAAAAGTTGGTTCTTTGAAAGGATCAACAAAATCAACAAACCACGGGCCAAAACGATCAAAGGAAAACATGAGAAGACGCAAATAACCCAAATAAGAAATGAAATGGGGGACATTACAACAGACCCAACTGAAATAAAAAGGATCATAACAGAGTATTATGAAAAACTATATTCATCAAATTTGAAAACCAAGAGGAAATGGACAAGTTTCTAGTAACACACTACCTACCCAAACTAACAGAAAATGATGTTGAAAATCTGAACAGACCCATAACAAGAGACTAAAAAGGTAAAAACAAACAAACAAACATAAAAAAACTCCCAACAAAAAAAAGCCCTGGCCCAGATGGCTTCACTTGAGAATTCTACCAAACATTCAGAGAAGAACTTACGCCAGCACTAGTCAAACTATTTCAGAACACAGAAAAAGAAGTGATACTACCGAATTCATTCTATGTAGCCAGCATAACCCTAATACCAAAATCAGGCAAAGATACCACAAAAAAGAAAATTACAGACCAATGTCTCTCATGAATATAGATGCAAAAATTCTAGCCAATAAAATTCAGCAGCATATCAAAAAAATAATACACCATAACCAAGTAGGATAAATACCAAATATGTAAGGATGGTTTAACATTAGAAAACCAATCAATGTAATCCACCACATAAATATAAGAAAAGAAACACATGATCATCTCAATCGATTCGGAAAAGGCATTTGAAAAAGTCCAACACCGGTTCCTGATAAAAACTCTCAATAAAATAGGCATAGAAGGGAAATTTCTCATCATAATAAAGGGTACCTATGCAAAACCAAAGGCCAACATCATTCTTAAAGGAGAGAGGCTGAAAACATACTCTTTGAGAAGAACAAGGATGCCCTTTATCATCAATTCTATTTAACACTGTGCTAGAAGTCCTAGCTAGAGCAATAAGGCCAAAAAAAAGAAAAGAAATAAAGGGTAACCAAATTGGTGTTGAAGAAGTTAAACCATTCCTATTTGCTGATGATATGGTACTAGATACATAGATAACCCAAAAGACTCCACAAGAAAACTACTGGAACTAATAGAAAGATTGAGCAGATTAGCAAGATACAAGATAAACATACAAAAATCAGATGGATTCCTTTCCACCAATAAAGAGAACAAAGACAAGGAAATCATGAAAACAATACCATTTATAATAGTCCCTAAAAAAATAAAATACTTAGGAATAAACCTAACCGGGGATATAAGAGAACTATACAAAGAAAACCACAAAATACTACTGCGAGATCTACATAAATGGAAAAGCATACCATGTTCATGGATAGGTAGCCTCAACATTGTGAAAATGACAATTCTATCCAAAGCAATTTACAAATACAATGCAATACTGATCCAAATACCAACAACATTCTTTAAAGAGATGGAAAAACTAATCATTAACTTTATATGGAAAGGCAAGACACGCCAGATAAGTAAAGTACTATTGAAGAAGGAGAATAAAGTAAGAGGACTAGCACTGCCTGACCTCAGAACCTACTATACAGCAACATTAGTCAAAACAGTCTGGTACTGGTACGACACATACATTGACCACTGAAACAGAACTGAGAGCCCAGATGTAAATCCATCCACCTAGGGTCACCTGATCTTTGACAAGTGCCCAAAGTCCATCAAATGGGGAAAAGACAGTCTTTGTAACAAATGGTACTGGCAAAACTGAATGTCTATCTGCAAAACAAAAAAGGAAACAGGACTCACACCTCACACCATATACAAAAACTAATTCAAAATGAGTCAAAGCCCTAAATATAAAGTCCAACACTATGAAGTTCATAGAAGAAAAAATGGGATCAATGCCAGAGGCCCTAAAACATGGCATTAACAGGATACAATCCATAAACAACACACAAACTCCAGAAGATAAGGTAGATAACTGGGATCTTCTAAAAATTAAACACTTATGCTCATCAAAAGACTTCACCAGAAGAGTAAAAAGAGAACCTACAGACTGGGAAAAAAATTTTGACTATTACAAATCAGACAAAGACCCATAAAATCTACAAGAAAATCCAACACAGCTCTACAACCAAAAGAGAAATAATCCAATTAACAAATGGGTAAAGGAAATGAACAGACACTTCACCAAGGAAGACATTCAAGCTGCCAACAGACACATGAGGAAACGCTCATGATCTCTAGCTATCAGAGAAATACAAATCAAAACCACAATAAGACACCATCTCGCCCTGGCATTACAGGCATGAATCAAAAAAACGGGAAATAACAAATGTTGGAGAGGCTGCGGAGAGATCAGAATTCTTATGCACTGCTGGTGTGAATGCAAAATGATACACCAATATTGGAAAACAGTATGGTGCTTCCTTAGAAAGCTAGAAGTAGAAATACTATATGATCCAGCAATCTCACTCCTAGGAACATACCCTATAGAAATAAGAGTCGCTACATGAATAGACATATGCACACCCATTTTCACTGCAGCATTGTTCACAATAGCAAAAAGATGGAAACAACCTAGATGCCCATCAACAGATGAATGGATAAACAAACTGCAGTACATACACACAACAGAGTACTACTCAACGAGAAAGAACAACGATGAATCTGTGAAGCATCTCATAACATGGATGAATCTGGAGGGCATTATGCTGAGTGAAATAATCACAAAAGGACAAATATCGTATGAGACCACTACTATGAAAACTCATGAAAAGGTTTACACACAAAAAGAAACAATCTTTGATGGTTAAGAGTGAGCAGAGGCGTAGGGATGGAAACACACTAAATAGACAAGTGGTAACTCTGGTGAAGGGTAAGCTGGCACAACTTGTACAAGGCAAGGTCATGGAAGCTCCACAGATACATCCAAACTCCCTGAGGGCCAAATTGCTGGGCTGTGGGGACCATGGTCTCGGGGAACATTTAGCTCAACTAGCGTAACATAGTTTATAAAGAAAATGTTCTACATTCTTTCTACTTTGGTGAGTAGTGTCTGAGTTTTAAAAGCCTGTGAGAGGCCATGTAAGATACTCTACTGGTCTTACCCCTTCGGGAGCAAGAAAGAATGATGAAAACTAAAGATACAAGAGAAACATTCTAACTCAAAAAGAAAGACCAGACTTGCTGGCCTGACAGAGACTGGAGAAACCCTGAAAATATGGCCCCCGGGCACCCTTTCAGCTCAGTAATGCAGTCCTGAGGTTCACCCTTCAGCCAAAGATTGTACAGGCCCATAAAACAAAACAAGACTAAACAGGCGTACCAGCCCTAGGGAAGGACTAGAAGGCAGGAGGGGACAGGATGAGAATGCAGAGTGCTGACATGCCATGGGGTTGTTAACCAACGTCATAAAACAATATGTGTACTGACTTTTTGTTCTGTAAACCTTCATCTGAAAGTACAGTTATAAAAAAGAACTTCCAAAATAAAATAAATTCTCCAAAATTAAAAAAAAAAAAAATGGGCAAAGGATATGAACAGGCACTTCACTAAAGAAGACATTCAGACAGCTAACAGATACATTAGGAAAGGCTCAGGATCAATAGCTGTTAGAGAAATGCAAATCGAAACTACAGTGAGATACCATCTCACCCCAACAACGCTGGCATTAATCAGAAAGCACAAAATGGTAAATGTGAGAGAGGTTGTGGAGACACTGGGACACTTATACATTCCTGGTGGGAATGTAAAACGATACAACCACTTCGGAAATCGATTTGTCGCTTCCTTAAAAAGCTAGAAATAGAAGTACCATATGATCCAGCAATCCCACTCCTTGGAATATATTCTAGAGAAGTAAGAGCCCTCGCATGAATAAATACATGCACACCCATGTTCACTGCAGCACTGTTCACAACAACAAAAAGTGGACATAACCTAGGCGCCCAACAACCGGTGAATGGATAAACAAATTATGGTATATTCACACAATGGAATACTACACAACAATAAAGAGCAATGATGAATCTGCAAAACATAACATGGATCAATCTGGAAAGCAATATGCTGAGTGAAATTAGTCACAAAAGGACTAATATTTTATGAGACCACTATTATAAGAAATCAAGAAAAGGTTTAAACACAGAAGAAAACATTCTTTAATGGTTTACAAGGGCAGGGAGGGAGGGGGGTATTCACTAAACTAGATAGTAGACAAGAATTCTCTTGGGTGAAGGGAAGGACAACACACAATACAAGGGAAGTCAGCACAACTGGATTAAGTTTCTTGAATACAACCAAACACTTCGAGGGACAGAGTAGCAGAGGTGGGGGTCTGGGGACCATGGTTTCAGGGGACATCTAGGTCAACTGGCATAACAAAGTTTATTAAGAAAATGTTCTGCATCCCAGTTTGGTTAATGGTGTCTGGGGTCTTAAAAGCTAGCAAGCAGCCATCTAAGATGCACCAATTGGTTCCAATCCACCTGGAGCAAAGGAAAAAGAAGAACACCAAAGACACAAGGAAAATATGAGTCTAAAAGACAGAAAGGGCTGTATAAACCAGAGATTCCATCAACCTGAAACCAGAAAGAACTACTGTCCAGATACACCAATGACCACCCTGACAGGGAACACAACAGAGAGTCCCCGAGGGAGGAGAAAAGGGGGTGCAGAACTCAAATTCACGTAAAAAGACCAGACTTAATGGTCTCTCTGAGACTGGAGGGACCCGAGAAGACATGGGCCCCCGGACTCTCAGTTGGCCCAAAACTAAAACCATTCCCAAAACCATCTCTTCAGGTAAAGATTAGACTGGACTAAAAAAAAGAAGACATTAAATGACGCTTGTGAAAAGTGTGCTTCTTAGCTCAAGTAGATACGTGAGACTAAATGGACAGCTCCGGTCTGAAGACAAGATCAGAAGGCAAAAAGGGACAGAAGCTGGTTAAACGGACATGGGAAATATAGGGTGGAAAGGAGGAGCGTGCCGTCACACTATAGGGAGAGCAACTACGGTCACTCAGCAATGTACGTATAAATTTTTGTGTGAGAAACTAACCTGAACTGTAAACTTCCACTTAAAGCACAATAAAAAAAAAAAAAAAAAAATACTGCCAAGAAACAGGTAAAATGTTGCACTGTTTAGGTGAGGCCATTTCCTTCAAAGGCATTTTACATTAAAAAGAAAAAAAAAAGGCAGCAGCAGCAGCAGCACAGTTATTACCTTCCGCAGAGGAGTATGTTTTTCTCTCTCACCCAACACCAGTTTAAGGGTATTTAGTATTCAGCTAGAGACAATATGTGCTTTTAGTTATTTTACCTACAATTTCCTAGATGCTTGAAGATTTGGGACCAGCCAAGCAATTTTGAAAATGTTGAATTATGATTGTTTCAGAATTTTTGAATAAGCCAGAATCTTTGATGCTCTTAGTTAATTTGAAAGGTGGATGAACCCATCAAAGACTACTTATATTAGTAAAGGTAAAGGTGATAGACTGACATGTCGCTCAGGCTCCAATTAGTACTTTACTAATCTAGAGACTAAGTTAACCAC
The DNA here is from genome assembly GCF_030014295.1 of Loxodonta africana. Taxonomy (NCBI): domain Eukaryota; kingdom Metazoa; phylum Chordata; class Mammalia; order Proboscidea; family Elephantidae; genus Loxodonta; species Loxodonta africana. Next base: position 58,623,309 of record NC_087363.1, on the reverse strand, counting down.
ACCAGCCTGTGACGTACGTTATATGAGTAAAAACAGCACATTCTAAATTTGAAATGTAAACACATTCCCCTTCTCCCCTAGCTTTCATTTAAACTTAATCTCCAAACCATTGGATTAGAGAATAGGTCGAAAGGGGTAAAATGTACAGGATTCATGTGTATCCTAATGAGTTTTTTCTCTAATCCACTTTCCCTAGCTGTAATATGACCCTCACTTTACAAAATTATTGTTATTACAATGTGGCATTATCCATGCTGCAAAAGGTGGGGCAAATGTGATGATCTTAACAAACAAGAGTGCTGAGCAGGTACTATTTCTGGAGAAATAACTAAAAAACATCTAACTACCTGAAACAAGTTAATGAAGCCATTACATACTGTCGAAGTGAGATGCAAATATTTTTGACTCTTGTTAAGGTCATCTATGACTTCCAATTGGCAAATCCAATGGTCAGTTCTTCATCATCATCTTTCTTGACCTCTTAGCAGCCTTTGATAGAGCTGAACATCTCCTCCTTCTTTAAATACTTTCCTCCCTGGACTTCCTGTTCACCCCAAGCTCCAAGGTTTCCTCTAATCTTTGACCCCTCCTTCTAGACACCCTGTGATCAAACTTCTTAATGGTCCTAGCTTCAGAACTCAGACCTTGGACCTCTTTTCTTCGTTATTTACATAGCTGCTCCCTTGGTAATTTCATTCAGTTTCATGGCTTTACATATCATCTATATACTTACGAATCCTCAATTTGTAACCCTAGGTAAGGCATTTCCGGATCTATACCGTATATCCAAATGTCCCCTTGATATCTCTATGTGGGTGAATCATAAACACCTCAAACTTCACGTCTACCGCAGAACTCCTTGTCTCCGCTGCTCCCCTCATGCCAGGCTTCCCCATTTCAGTTATTCAGTTTGGTTCCCCATTTCAGCCCATGGTTCCAGCAGTTGCATGGGCCAAACACCTCAGCCTTCTATCTGACTCTCCTTCTGCACACAAGCAAACTATAATTGAATCCTGTTGATACTACCCCATCATTCAGGACAAAACTTGTGCCTTCATCCTTGATGACAACGCTTTCAAACCCCCACATCTATTCCACTAGGAAATCCTCTGGCTCTACCTTCAAACAAATTCCAAATGTAACCATTTCTCACCACCTCCATCACCATCCTGATTCAGTCTATCATTATCTTTCACTGGGATTATTACAATGGCTTCCGAACTGGTCTCCTTGCCTTTCTCTTTCCTACCCTATGAGTCAGAATCGACTCGACAGCAGTGGGTGGGTTTTTTTTACCCATTATCTATTTTCAAAAGAGGTTCCAGAGTGATCCATTTAAAGCACAAGTCAGATCTTACTACACCCTCAAAACCCTTCAATAGCTTCTCATTTCACTAAGAGTACGATGAGCCTCCACGCCCTACTTGGCGTGGCCCTTGTTACTTTCTCATCTTGTCTCTGACTACTCTCCCCCTTGAAGACTCTGCATTGGCCAAACTGAGCAACTTGCGCTTTTCAGAACATGCTAAGCCTCTGCTCAAATGCCATCTTCCTTCACAGTGAGACTTACCTTGGTCACCCTATCACAGCTATAACCCTACCTTCTGATAATTCAATCCCCCATACCCTCCTTTATTTCTGTATAGCATCCTTTCCTATATACATATATACACAGGTACAAAATCCTTACTATATGTGATTTATTCTGATATTTTTTAATCTACTCTGTTTTATCCTTATTCCATTTTTTAAGAATTTTTGGAAATAAACCACTAAATTGATTCCCTAACCCAGGAATTTCACAGTTTGTAAATCACTGGTCTAAATAAACTGTAAAGTATATAATCTGTAATGAATCGATTTTAAGACACTTCCTCTAGCCTCCAGTGACTGCTCTGGACACTTTGAAAGAGAAAAAGACCTAGTGCAAAAGAAAGAGAATTGGAGGGAAGAGCGAGGGCTTATAGCACCTGCCAATCCATGGACTGAAATAATCATTCTCCTAACAGGGTCCATCCAATGATGTTATTTTGTTTTTTAATTAAGAGGTAATTTTAATAACTCCTCACTGTCAGATAATGAACACCTAAGTATTTTAATTATATAGTATCATATATGCTAATACACAATAGTATCATATACGCTAATATACAAAATTTAAAGGAAAACCTGCATGACTTTGACATTTCAAAAAGAGTGAATTTTAACAGAACAGAAAGACTTCACATTTTTCACAATGAGCCAAAAGAATAAGCTTTAACAGCCTTCATTTTATATTCATAAAATCCAACTCGTCAATAGTCTTTTAAAAAGTTAACTGAGCTTAAATGACACCACAAAACCTCAAATCCAAGTCAACCCTGGGCAGAAAGGGTCACTACAACCATCAACTTGCACAACAGACTCTTCAAGAGAAAGACGGTATCATTGATACACTGTTTGCTCCTTTAACGTCCTGGATGTTACTAGACACTGAGGAGGTAAGTCAGCAAGGTTGATATAGATGTGACACACTATATACAGTTTTGTGTTTGTATAGTTAAACTTCAAATTTCTTCCTGAGGTCTTTATATTGCCAATAAAAGACAATATGTCCTACATCTCTGGTAAGTTGTTAAGATGCCATCTAACTTGAGGACTTCTTCCTAAGATGCTCGAGGTAAGTAGTTGAGGTATTTGTGCCCTTGGCAGCCATCATTTTGTAAAAAAATGAATAAAACCATTTGTTATTTGGCTTTGTGTTTGTGACTGTTTACTGTACAAAATATGGCTACTTGATAATTACTGAAAATACTGTCTTTACTACTAAATATGCCTCCATGTACATTTCAACAAGTGACTTCTGCTAGAAAACGAACTCTATTGTGCATATTTCTCTGGAAATCAATATTTAAAAAATTTTTTTCTTTGCAACTAACATTCAAGAGAGACAGCTCTTGTTTACAGAGTAACTTAGTTTAGCATTATGGTTAACAATGTTTAAAAACAGCTAACTTAAAATGAAAACATTTAGATTTTAAAGTTTAACTGTTGAGATGCTAAGTCAGTACCATGGAAATACAAACATTATGAAAAACATTATTTCTCCCCCTCCCAATTCCATCCCTTATAAAAGTATCCTGTCACCATTTTGTTGGACTCAGGTCTAAGAACTCACACACTCCGAGGTTGCAGGACCGCTTAAAAATGAAAATGCCTTAGATAAACCTGGAAAACATTATGTTAAGTGAAAGAAGCCAGTCATAGAAGACCACATATTGTATGGTTTCATTTATATGAAATGTCCAAATTAGGCAGAATCCATAGAGACAGAAAGTAGATTAGTGGTTGCCAGGGTCTAGGTGGAAGGAGGGATGGGGAGTGATGGCTAACGGGTACTGAGGTTTCTCTTTGGGGTGATGAAAGTATTCTAATTAAGACTGTGATGATGGCTGTAAATTCTGTGAATATCCTAAAAGCTACTGAACTGTATATTTTCAATGGGTGAATTACATTGTGTATGAATTATTATTCAATAACACTGTTAATAAAAAATTAACACACCTAACAACATTCATAACATCATTCGCATGAAAGGTATAAGAAAATCACCATTGCTTCCAAATAGTGCTAAAATACGTAATCCCTGACCACCCTCCCCCACACACAGTATATCAGGTTTCCCTGTTATAGAATACTTTTTCACAGCAACCAACATCTTCCCTTCCTAATATTTGTCATCATCACCACTTATGATGTTTGTCTTTCCCTCTTGAATATAAAGTGTATGCGGACACAGACCAGGTCCTTGTCTAGTGCTGCAATCCTAGCACTAGCACAGAACTGTCAATGGATATCTGCATAAGAAATAAATGTATGGATGTGTGCATATATATATATACACACACACACACACACACACATACACGGAGCTCTTGTGGTGCAGTGGTTAAGAGCTTGGCTGCTAACCAAAAAGTCATAGTTCGAATCCACCAGCTGCTCCTTGGAAACCCTATGGGGCAGGTCTACTCTGTCCTACAGGGTCTCTGTGAGTCGGAATCGACTCAACAGCAACCGGTTTTGGGATTTTTTGTTTCTGTTTTTTTCTGGGGGGGGGGTACGTATACATGTATGTTTGTATGTATGAATGAATGAACAAAATTATTGGATTGGGGCAATTCAACCAATCAAGTAGCGGCTTTCTGTTAGTTGTTAGTTGCTGTCAAGTCTGCTCCAACTCACGGTGACCTAATGTATAACAGGATGAAACAATGCCCGGTCCTGCGCCATCTTCATGATCTTTGATATGTATGAGCCCACTGCTGAGGCTATTGTACCAATTTCATCTCTTTAAGGGTTTTCTTTATTTTTACTGACCTTTTACTTTACAGTGTGTCCTAACTGTCCCCTTAAAGCTGTTCTCCAGTTCTTCCTAGGCTTCAGACCACTCAGGTAGAAAGATCTCCCAGCAACCCTTACAGCTTGCTGTGGCCATGTGACCATAATCTTACCAATTAAATGTCAATGGATGTGACGGGTACTTTTTAGCTCAATCTGCTTAAAAGAAAACTGCTTCCCCTGCTTGCCCTGGACTTCTCCAACGTTGTGGCAGCAATCTAGCTTTGACCATGCAGGTGAGGACTAAGGCCCATGTGATGAGTGCACAAGATGGAAAAAACCTTCCCAGACAGGACAGATTGGCCTGACTGTTCCATGAGAGAGAAATAACTTCTATTCTGTTTATGCCATTCTAGGTTGTGGTCTCTTTCTTAACATCAGCCTAGTGTTTGCCCTGAGTGTTCCAAACCGGGCGTGAATGTATCTGCTTCAGAGGCGTAGAGGACTAAAATTCTTTTCTGAAGTGATGGGCATTCTAGATGACATTGGGCAAGTTATGTAACACCCGTGGCTTCCCCTTTCTCAGTCTACAAAGTGGGGATAATAGAAATTGCCAGCTACCTCTCAGGAATGCTGTCAACCAGACTCAGTTTGTAAAGTGCTCTGGTCTACTTGGAAGAAAATTGTTACATCACTACCAGGTATGATGACTGTTATTTATGATTCTCCAGACCTTTGAATTTAAATGTGAAGAACGGCTTCATCTGGTTTTCTGAATTTGCCTGGGAACTTTTAGGTGCAAAGCCAGTTTGTTTTCCTGGTGCTTTTGTAGGCATGTTTACTTGCATCTACGTTGACTACTAATGAATCCCAGATTTCAAATTTGGGGCATGGTATTTACCAAGGAACTCCTGGCATCTGAAATCTACGTCCTTCTTGAAGTATGAAAGATGGTGCTGGCTTCCTGACCATCACTGGACAGCAAGATCCATTTGTTTAAGGCTTTGTCATTGGGAAGAAACACTGCCCATTTTATATATATATATATATATATACATATACATATACACATACACATACACATACACATACACATACACATACACATACACATACACATACATATGGAACCCTGCTGGTGCTATGGTGAAAACTCTAGCAAAAACCAAAGGTCAGCAGCTCAAATTCACCAGCCGCTCCTTGGAAACCTTATGGGGCAGTTCTACTCTGTTCTATAGGCTCATTACGAGTTGGAATAAACTTCACGGAAACAGGTTTGCAGGTGTGGTTTTTTTTTGTTGTATGTACTTGTGTGTATATATATGTATATTTGCACACACACACATATATATATATGGAAACCCTGGTGGCATAATGGTTAAGTGCTACGACTGCTAACCAAAAGGTTGGCAGTTCAAGTCTACCAGGTACTCTTTGGAAACTCTATGGGGAAGTTCTACTCTGTCCTATCAGGTCGCTATGAGTTGGAATTGACTTGATGGCAACAGGTTTGGTTTGGTTTTGGTGTTTTATATATACATATGTGTGTGTGTGTGTATATATATATACACACATACACATATATATATACACATATATATATATAAAATATTTTTAACAAATCTGCTTTTTCCTTTATCTATATCCTGGTGGCACAGTGATTAAGCTCTTGGCCTCTAACCAAAAGGTCAGCAGTTCGAATCTACCAGCTGCTCCTTGGAAACACTGTGGGGCAGTTCTACTCTGTCCTGTAGAGTCACTACGAATCAGAATCAACTCAGTGGCAGTAGGTTTGGGTTTTTTTGTTTGTTTGTTTGTTTTTGTATAATAGGGCAGGTCCTTGAGAGTAACTATAAAGCAAACATTTTTATTTGTGTGGAATACCGCTCTCAATCCAAGCTTCTGGCAAACTGTTATACTGTTGCTCAAAAGAGTGTCACCCCTGTGAACCAGATCATAATGATAACAACTACAGCATTAGCCACAGGAAATAAAAAATGACTGACAAATCACTATTTTCTGGGTACTACGTTAAACACCTTATACAGATTAGCTCATTCGATTCTTCACTGCCAGAGGAAGACAAGGCAGAAATTCAAACCTAGGTAGTCTGCCCTCAACACCCACATTCTTAACAATGACAAGAACAAGAGAGAAAATGTTCAGGTGAGAGGATTAGTGGGGACCTGTATTTTTTTTTTTTTTTTGAGGGGCAGGCATGACAATAATCAATGCACATAATTTAAAGAAGATGCTGGTGCTCCCAATGACCACCAGAAACACGTACCACACACAGTAGGTAAAAAATTATAAGAACAAAGTGACATCTGTATGTAAGGGGCATATTTTTTGATCTATCTACACAATTATAGAACTAAATGGAATTTAAGCAAATATCGATAGCAGTTGCTAAGTGAATAACATCAATGCCTCAATATATTCCTAGAAACTTATTTTCCAAAGTCACCATTGATCCATGATATTTTTGACTTTGAACAGTAACTGTGAGTTGGGAAAATGCATATTGCATACATTCAAACATGTCTATTTTTAGGTCATGGGTCATTATAAAGACGGCAAGTCAGAAGAAAAATAATTCATACTTATAGGTGATCCCCCAAAAAGCAATGAAAACCTATCAATGAAGCCATTATCATCTGTAACTGTAGAGATAATGAAACTCTCAAGCCGAGCTGTGTGTCTTTTCGACCACTTCTTCAGCATTGTTGAATCATACTTTTTTAGCTTCATCTGATAACTTTGCTAACAGCCCAAGATGAGTCAAGCACCAGCAGGGTTTAGAATGCAGAGCATCTTGGATTGAGATGGCCTTGAGGGGTCAAAGAAACCAGGGGTTGGCAAATCACAGCTGAGCTGAGTAGCTGCAACAAGGACTAAATGAACCACAAAGCAGAAAATACATACTATCTGGCCCTTTACAGGAAGAGTTTGCCGACTTCCGATACAGACTAACCCTTTCATTTTTAAGACTGGAAAACTGAGTCTCAGCGAACGGAAGTGCTTTGCCAAAAGTCCTGCTGTGACTTAGTAACATCAACACTCACTGTGGTCAACTCCTTAGATGCTGACCATCCCAAAGGGACAATCCCTCTTTGGAGGATCATCAGGTGCTTCATGGGAACTTTAATTTAAACAACATAGATGGTGAAATGGGGCAGGTCTGATTTTTTTTTTTTTGGCTCAAATCAAATATACCAGAATGTACTTAAGAAAACAAATTCATACCTTTATAATACATTCTAGAACACAAAAACCCTGGGTGGGATTAAAAATAAAACTGGAAAGAAAGAAAGAAAAAAATGATCTAACAATCTTCACATTATAAAAGTTCCCCCCCAAAAGTCTGTTTCAACTAAATAGTAAAAAGACAATATCTTACAGATATATAAACTTTAATTTAATTAAATCTGGGCAAAGGCTTTGTTTGACTATGATTGCTGTCATGGTTTTTAAATAGATACAAAGCTACTAAGCCATAGGAAACTGTTAAAAGGCCAAAATTCAAAAATAAAATGAAGATGCTATATTACTTGAAAAACATCAGATCTTCAAATGACCTGCAAGATTAACTTGGATCAAGGGGCCATTGGCTTTACCAGAGGGATACTTCTGTCACTGAGTAAATAGCACCCGTAACAGTTTTAACTGGAGTGCTTTTTTGGCCCCTCTAAAACTGAATTTGAGAAAATTAAATTTAGCTTTAACTCATCAAGCTACATTAGTCTCTGAAAAGTTCTAATTTTAAAACCAAATATTCATTTGATTTTTAAGCAAGGTCAAGGGAACAAGGCAGCCCAGCGCTGACATCACAGGGAGCTGCCCTGCGCCGCTCAGCAGTTACATCAACATGGCGAGTTGCCATGGAGCCTGACTATTAATTTCTGAAAGAAGGTGATTATAAAGTCACCAGATGAACATCAATTGGATGACACCACTTCAGCACAGAACACGGACAGGCGTTACTCCTGTTTGCAGCAGTTAATTTTATGAATCACCGCTTCTCTGATGTGCACATTCTTTCTAACTTTAAACCTACCGAGTCAACAACCCCCCAACCAAAAAAAAAGTTTAGCTTAAAAAGAGGGGAAAATTTTGGTATTATTTGGAGGAAAAAATGTGTATCTGTGGGCCATCTCTTAAGGGCAGTCTCTCCTTTTAAGAACTCCAAAAATATATGATCTAGGCATAAAAATACACACAAATCAATATATGTACATTTGACAAATATAAAGCAAAAAAAAAAAAACCACACACAACTGATTTAAAATGCCTAGAAGACAGTATGATACAGTCCTAGATACAATTCCACTAATCGTATTTGCAGCATTTACCTTTTTTGGCTTCTGTAAAGCAATCTTCAGTTATAGTCACCTCAAAAGGTCACGTCTTACCCTGAAAACAAAAGAGAACATCTGAATGTCAAGAGAGGTGGCAATCACCTCTGCCTGGGATAGACAAAGCAAAATAACAAAGGAAACTCAATTCTATCTCAAGGCAAATGACTTCCAGAGTTAATAAAAACAAGTCCTAAGACCCCTACTTTTCTAGACCAAATGCTGTCGAGGTCTTCAAGAGGACATCAACTGGGCTGGAAAAAGCACCAGTGAAACAACTCAAGTTTTGCGTATGAACTTTTTCTCGTCTTGTCTTCTATCAATTTGATTTTCATGTGGAATAATACATGACTCATAGGCCTTTGTTTCTGGAAACCAGACTGCTACTTGAACGTGTCTGTTTGGTTAACATCCACAACATCTCTAATTTCATTAGAGCGGAGGCTTATTTTTCCCCCTTCGGAAGAGAGTTCTTGTAGACAAGACGCTTTCTGCCACTGTGGACCTTTCAAAATGAATAAAAGCACCACAATTTTGAGTTTAGGGAGAAGGGTTAAATGGCTGGTGAAAGCTGTTCGCAGAATGTTTTTTCACTTAGCATAGATCTCCCACATCTACCAAGTTAAATAAAAATGGTTCGTGTCAGATGAAATAAACAATTGAAATCTAGCTTCCTAAAACACAAAGGAAGCACGGCACATGTTTTGATCCCACATCCACTCCCGCATCTGCATCCTCCCTTATGCAAAACAGTGTGTAATCCTTTAAGAAACATTACAAGCTGCCTCTTTCTGCCCAAGTAACTGGGATCAACATATGGCACAAGCGAAAAGAAAAACATTTGTTTATTAATTTGGATCAAGTTACTAACAGGGTGCAGGATTCATCCCACATCAATTGACCAAATGCTCTGATAATTTTTTTTTTTTTTTTTAAGATGGTGAAAGTATATCGCCATTTTTCTTAAAATGTGAATATCCCTTTGCTGGCTCTTCTGAACAATATGAAATGAAGTGGTTTTAATTTTATACAGAATCTGTCTCTGCTTATCCCCCCACTGCCTGCTCTGAATGTGGAAAGGCAAAGATCATTGAGAAGAGTCAAACCTTATTTCACTGGGGCTCAGAATCTGAAAGTGGCACTTTGGTGAGTACTATCTTTGAGGAATTGATCCAAGGCCAATGTATGACATTTCCACCGGCAAGTGTATGCAGATTCTTGCCATGAAGATTGGAAAAAAAATGTGGGCTCTGAGTGAAATCATCATTTTCGTGTTTACTGTAAGAGGAAATTGGAGGTTTTCACCATAAATGTTCATCATTTGGGTGGGGGAAAACCCTAGCTCTGGGACTTCAAATTACTATTTTGCAACCTGCCTAAAACCTTTTTTGTTTTTACACAAAACAATTCAAATTGAAAATGAAAATCGTGTGCTTTACTGCTGATGTGTGTCCCCAGGATTGGTTTCTCCAGGGGTGAGAACTCTGATACAGGGCAAAGGGTGATAAGAAAGGAAAACATAAAGAAATGGTGGTCACGTGCTACAGGAACTCAAGGCAGAGCAGGATCTATAAGGCAGCCCCACTACCCACAAACACGAGCTCAGAAGGCACACAGGACAGCAATATCGTTTACTCCAAAAATTTCCAGCTCTACCAGTCATCGAATCTTAAATGTAAAGTGAGTGAACTTTGGCAGACCCTATTCAATTCAAAGCAAGAACGCCCTTCTCCCTCCTTTTTACTTGAGATGTTCTCCAATGCATGTACTCTAAACTAATTTTCATGTTTATCTATTGAACTGTGTCGATTTTTGCATGTTTGGCAGCCAGACCTATAGTATTAGACTTTGCAATGCAGATGAGATTTGCTATCATATAGGTCTGCCCCATATTAAAATTTAATTTTTTTAAAAAGGCTGAAAATGCCTACTCTGAATAAAGCTATCTCTAGCGCTGCCTTGGAAACCCTGGTGGCACAGTGGTTAAGTGCTATGGCTGCTAACCAAAAGGTCAGCAGTTCAAATCCACCAGGTGCTCCTTGGAAACTCTATGGCACAGTTCTACTCTGTCCTATAAAAAAAAAAAAATAGGGTCACTATAAATCGGAATTGACTAGATGGCAATGGGTTTTAGCGCTGCCTTTTTTTTTTTTGAACCTGCAGAACATTTGCAGGTAAGTACTAGACCAGTTTCATCGCTCACCTGCCCAGTATAGTATGTTAAGTGAACACTGAGCAAAAACATAAGCTGGTTCACCCTCAAAGATTTTACAGGTGTTATTTTTATTTGCTGGAATAATAATAATAATGAAATTACAGAACTAACCTTCAAACTTACAATGACTAAAACAATAAAAAAAATTGGCTACATTTAACTTTTACTTATGTATAAAAATCTGGCAGTGGGAAAAAATCATATTTTCCTCTATTTTGAAAGTTCCATAAATTTTAATGTATATGCACATTTGACCGCTCATTAATTTATCTCTGTTGAATTTAGTTTTTAGAAAGAGTATACATTAGCAAAGTAATATAAAAGATATTTTCTAGCTTTGCTGAGAAAAGATTAATAGTTCAACAGCTGTTTGCCATCATGCTAAATTAAATGAAATGTGTCGATATAATAGACGAGAAAATTAGTGGGTAGTACTGGGGCCTGAGTTTGCATCATTACTAGCTTAGAAAGATCGGAAATCAACAACTAGGAGAAAAATCTGCATTACCTTTTTTTTTTTAAAGCATAAAACTTCCATTTTCAAAACTGTATCCCTAGTTTTTTAAGCATCACTTTTACTTATCAAATATATTAAATCTTCCTATTTCAACTATTTACGTAAACGCTTACTGGCGGTACAAACACCAAAACAAATTAAACAATCATATAAGGCTTTTAAGTTAAAAAAGATAAAAGAAATATGTTCTCCTCCAGCCCACTTGCCTTCTTTTTTAAAAAAAAAAAAAAAATGCTGTTATCACATGAATTGCATTTTTTTCTTCCATTAAAAAAAAAATTTTTTTTCCCATTGGTTTTAAGTTTCAAAAATGAACCAAGGATATGGTAAAAAGAAATTACCTATTCTTCCTTTATGTCATAATTCTATATAATACTGAAGGCTGTGTGAGCACTAGAGTTGTTCCAAGGCCTTTTCACTACTGATTCCAATAGTATCATTTACCAGAAGCTCACGATGACCTCAATGGCCATGACCAAGATGCCAAACTTCAGCTGCAACCTCTAGAGTAGGAAGTTTAATGTACCCTCCTCTTCCTCCACCTCCCCAACTTACCTCCTAATTTGTAGTTCATTCCATATAACTCTTGTGTTATTACAAGACTGCAACGTTATGCTTTCTTTGAGTATATTTTACCCCCCATTTAATCTGTGTAATATATAACATAGGGTGCCAACTGGTATGTCCTACTTGGAAATCAGTTCCAGATAAATGCAGAGTGTGAAAACAAATAATACATACTCTATTTTCCCTATTAAAATTATTCCTCCCCTTTCCTTCATGGCAGGTAAAGGAAAGGATATGTGTCAGGATTTCTTCATTAAATTTATTTTATACAATTATACAAGTGATGCTGAGGGATGGCCAGCCTATTTTATCTCAACCTTCAGTCCAAGATATGCTGGCCTAGAACCTACTATGCACAGCACCACTGAGTATGAGCAAAGCCAGCCCCTTAGGCCATGACGAAGGGCGGCAGTTCATTACTTCATCTCTGGCTAGCAGACCCCTTTTCTGAAAGACCAGGAACATGGTTCAAACCTGAAACCTCCCAAATCTTCCATTCAAATGGCATATTTTTCTTTTGAGAAAACAGAAGGTCCAAATGGGCAAATTTCCAAGAGACTGGTGCCTCTTTAAATAGCGAGTCTTGACTCATGTGGGCTTTTATGTCTTGTTTTTCAATGATTTCTTAGAAAAGCAGAAGGATATCAACACGTATTTGACTAGTTGAAAAAATGGTAATACAAAGGTCACTTCGTTTTCTGTGCTCAAAACAAGAATATCTGCTCAGAAATCAATCCCAATGTGCTTTTTCTATGCCCTAGTAATTTCAAATATTGAGTAAGGTTTACAAAAATAAAAAGGAGGGAGGGAAGGAAAAAAAAAAGAGGGAAAAAAGGGGATGAAAGAGGGCAAGAAAGAAGGAAGAAAAGGTAGAGAAGGAGGGAAGGAGGGAGGGAGGGAAGGAAAACAAGGGAAAATGGAAAGAAAGGGGAAGGAAAGATAAAAGAAAAGAAAGGGAAGGAAGGAAAGGGGAAGAAAATGAAAGGAAAGGGGAAAAGAAAAGGAAGGAAGGAAATAGGGAAGGAAAGAAAGAAAAGGAAATTGGTGTGCAGCCCAGGCCTCTGCAACCAGAAGAGATTTTGGACACAACCCAGGCTTTCTAATTGACAACTGCTACATTTCTTTCACTTCTATCAAAGAAATCTACCACTTGGGGGGTTATCGTTCCTCAATTTCCCCTCCTATCCCTGTGAGTAACAGTTTGCTTCTTTTCTCCTCACCCTTTGAGATCTTCACCAAAATCATAGTGCCTAGCTTTGGGGTCCATTCTAGTAAGCAAAGATCTAAAATACCATAAATAAGGCGAGCCATGTGGTGCCGGCAGCGCCAGCACAAAGCTTGCACGTGAAAGTACTTCAGGCTGGCAGCCCCCCAGGAGCTCCAAGTCGGTCCATCTCATTCAGAAACCGGGCTCTCTCTTACCTTATAGAGCAAAGTCAAACCCTGGTCATGGTCATGTGAAAATATTTTATAGGTATCCTTTAACAGCCTTTAAATGTTGAAACCTAAAAACAATATTTGCTGTTTTCCCTTTGAAGCGCTAACAAAGCCTTTGTTTTAGATTTACCTTTAGTGTGCAATAAGAGTTAATAATCAAATCCATCCCAACCCCCACAAATGTTAAACAAAAAGATAAAAGAAATGCAAATAGCTATTGTCATGGAAAGTTAAAGTACCTGTCTGTATTTTTAAGTGAAAACTATTATCTCTATCAATCAAAATTTAAGACTACAATAGCACTAATCACAGAAGGTGCTCTGATGGAGTTACTTTTCCTCATAAAAAAAAAGTATTTTTCCCCTTAAAATCTGAGTATAAAAGTCATATACTCACAATTAGATCGAGTATTTGTAATTTTATTATTAAAAACCTTCAGCAGCCTCACTGTTAATAAATGCTTCTGAGTCTCTAGACTGATTTGTACCCAAGAAGACCCAAGACCCTACACATTTTAATAAGGTTGATGAAATTTTATTTAAATTCTCAGTTTCCAACCTGCGGGGGAACAGCACACTCTTCTGTTGAAAAGAGTTACTCAAACAGAGGCAAGAGTTAACTGGTAATAAAAACTCCTTCTTTTAGAGCCTGGGCACAATTTCCAGTCCTTGAAAAATCTCTACATCGGACACAGCTTGCTTGGACGTTTCACCCTTCTTAATTGTGACAACTCTTGTTTTGAAATTACATCACTCTGCCCTCAAAAAGAAAACACCTCACCCAGAATGATCCAAAGGCACACTGCATCCATTTCCCTGATTCTTTTTTTTTTTTTAACTCACTTTTTAAAAGACTGGATTAGACGTTGAATGTGGTGCTCTCTGAAGACAGTACAGGCACACACACACACACAAAAAAAAGCAAGAGCCAGGTAGTAAAACAAACAGCTCAAGATTAAAATTCCTAGAGCAAACAGTTAAGCCAGGATGCCATTATGCCGGCTGACCCTGGTGGACATCTCCTTCCACGGAGGGGCCAAGAGGCTGTCATTCTGCCCCCGGCAAGATCAGATTTCCTTCCCTCCCGACCGCCTCTCTGAACATCATAGCCAACATCTCTAGTGTGCTATTAATATCAATGAAGAGACGATTCCACTTCCACAGAAGAAAACCCTTCCTATTCCGGCACAGACCTTCAGGGAAGACCTGGCCCAGGCAGAGACAGCCCAGCAGCAGAGTTTCGCTGCTTTCTTACAGTTCGCTCTCGCACACTGTTTGAAGGCTTTTAACAAACAATGGCAGCATTATCTACAGGATAGTTACAAAACAGGATTTGTTAGGACAAAGAATAATAAAGCTGCTCTCTCTCTTTCTCTCTCTCTCCTTTTCTTCTTTTTTCTTTTCCCCAATCCCCAGGATCCTCTCTCTGCCAGTCCCAAAATCGGCCCCCTTTCCTAAGAGCACCTGTACTTCTCGATTTCATTGCGGCCGGTAACTGACAACGGGCTCAGGAACATTCAAGAGGGCAGCAAAGTAGCCTCCAAACAGTAGTAAAAGGAAACCGAAGTATCAGCCTTGACTTTGCACACACTTACCGATTCATGATGAGGAGGTGAAGTCTGGGGGCCAGAGAGGCAATTTTCACACAACGGAAGAAAGTTGAGTTTGCGAGGGAAAAACTATAGGCGCTAGGAAGCCTGCGGGCTCTCAGGGCTCCCGGGCTGGCGGCGGTGTGAGGGAGGACTGAAGGTATGCGGGCTAAACACAACAAAAGCCACTGCCTTACTCTAGATTAAATATGCAGGAAGAGGCCCCTTTGCATAAACACAAACACTCAGCAAATGAATAACTGGCTCAATCAGACGCCTGCTGTGCCTTCTACCTGTCCTCAAGCTGACAGGAGACACCGCCTGTTCCAGGGGACACTGACTAAACAGGAGACAGTTAAATGTTCTGTTGCTATAATAACAATTAAAACGAATTGCATTCATTAGTAATTAAGAACCCACTCCTGAGGAGGTAGTGCTATTGTATCTCCAGCAACTCCAGAAAGAACTCTACAAAGAAAACTTGGCATACCAAATATTCGTGGAGTTTTACCTTGGGCTGCATTTAAATCTCTAGCATTCAATGAGAGTTTTCAATAATCACATTGTTTAATAACAACTGAACGTCAGAGATATACCTCCCCTCTCTCTGTTTTGCCACATTATAAAGTGATCCTTATGAGTCTGTACCTATAGAAAGATACATTTTATACAGGTATATACACCTGTATTGAATTTATACACACATAAATATACATGCATACATATATGTGCATATACACACACACACATAATACACTGATGCCTAGCTAGTTAAGAAGAATAAACCAAAAGAAAAAAAACTACTACTTAACTACACATTTTAGTCCACTAATCATTTAAGGAAAATAATTGGAGTTTTCCAAAAATATAGCCCAAATGCCTGCCTTTCAAATGTTACCAATCCGTGACCACTCATTTCAAAACATTACCCATATATTAGAAAGGATGCTTTTAACTGTCTGGCCTCAACCACTTATAATTTCAATTAAATAACATAATTACAGTCAACAATTTTCTCCATTTCGGCAGAAAATATGCCATACCAGAACCCAGGAATTTCAGTAAAGGGAAAGCCTGCAGGCCTTTGGAATTCCCTACCGCCTTTTCTCAGCTTATGGAGTCAGCTCTCCCTGACCCCTTACTGCAGGTTTCAGCTATATGTTGGTCTTCGTAATTTAATTATTTTTTAATAACTTTTGCAGCATTAAATGATTTTGATTGAACCATAAACAAGACTATGGTCGTCTACTTTTTTCTAATGCCAGACAGTGCTTTGGGGACAAACCCAGCACTGCTATTCTATAGGATAAAAATAGAATGTGTCTACATTATTACCTGGACTAAAAAGGGTAGGTCCCACAGATTCTTCATAGCCCCCAAGAACACATCACGACTATCCCAGCCAAGGGAAATAATAAGGTGGCTTTCTTCTATGGGGCAGCTCTGCTCTGTCCTATACGGTCGCTGTGAGTCGGAATCGACTCAACAGCACTGGGTTCTATTTTAAAAGCAAGTTTTGTTTCATTAACACGACGGTCTTTTCGGGCCACGTCGTTCTGCCACAAAAGTAAAAGAATAGTACTGAAGAGTGTTTAAAATTTTTACAAACACACACATAAGCAGAAACCCATCTCACACATGTACTACGGTATATCCTGGAGAAAAGAGAAACAAAATAAAAAGATTCCCAAAGCCCCCCCAAATTAAAAAAAAAATAGGTTCTCTAAGGGGGGTTCCCACAAGAAACCAAAGATGCCTATTTTGCTCACTTGAAATGACCTTTCAAGGAAGGTGTTAGATAATCCGCTTCATAGATGATAGTGATCTAACCTTGATGCAAATAAACCATAGAACAAAATTTAATCAGTATATCACTGTGAAAAAGCCTTTGTCCGTCCCAATGGAGCTTCTAATGACTGTTTTGGCAGTTCTGGCGGGTAGTTCTGCTTCCCAGCTCATCTATATCTCATACTGGTTGAGCAGGCTAATGGAAGTGCTGTTAGTGGGATCCAATATTAATGTCCTGCATCATGCAAACCTGGATGCAACTGAATGTATTATACAATTATAGGGAGTATCTAGTTCCATAGGTATTAGATACTGTACTCTAAATTAATACTTTAATGAGGGCGGTGAAATAAAGATGACATTCCAGGTAAGGGATTCATGCAGGCGGCCCCGCTAAGTCTGGCTGAGAGAGTACTGGATACTGGAGCAAATGGCACAAACATGGGGATTGTGACAAAAAATCTGCATGCCAGCTTTAGACGCTGAGTGACACATACTGATGCACAGAGTCAAAGATGTCATCCTCAGGCAAGCACCGCTCTCTGTGAGCTCGAGAGAAAATGGAAAGGGGGAAAACGGGAGGGGGAGTAGCTGCAGTGAGACCTCCAGAAAATAAACAGGGTGTACAGTTTCAAAGGCTGCAGACACAGACATTTCATTGTTCAAGCCAATTATCAGTGGAAAATAATAACAACAGATGGACTCAGAGTCACTGACTTTTCATATGTACTTCATCTCAGCAGAACAGATGATGAAACGCGAGAGCTATCTCAAAAAGGCAAAACATCGTTCAGTGAAAGAACTCTACAGTCCAGATGGGGACCTTCTAAGGCTGCTGATTATCTTCTTATAACGTTGTAAGATAGACTTACTAAAACATTTCAAGAACTGATCAGATATGATGCATACAATGGCTTCATTATTGGAAGGAGTCGCCTCAGACTTGTGGCTAAACCAGGCAGAGATTTCAATAAGGTTAGGGCTCTAAGTTTCCTGTTTTCTCATCAAGGACTGCAGCTTCCAACTCAAACTGGAAATCTGTGCACAACCAGAGAATAAGCCATTGCCCGAGTATCCTACATGTGTGCTCTTCGCCTGTTTGGACAAGTTACAGTGAGAAGATAAATTGGGGCTGTGAAAAGGACACTGAATTATTCTAATGCATATCACCAAAAAATAGCCCTAAAACAATTCCTTATTTAAAGCATTCACTGATCGGCTCTCATTCCCTATATGCATTTAGAACACCTTAAATATGCTTTGCAGAGACCTCAGTATGTAATTTGCTTCTAAAAACAAAACCTGTTGCCGTCAGGTAGATTCCAACTCATAGCAACCTTACAGGACAGAGTAGAACTGCCTCATACGGTTTCCACGGAGCACCTGGTGGATTCGAACTGCCGACCTTTCGGTTAGCAGCCCTAACTCTTAACCACTATGCCACTAGGGTTTCCAATTTGCTTCTAGGAGGAAATAAATATAAATCTTGATGGTGGTGTGATAGGCAATTCTAATAACAACCAAATACCCAGGCAAAAACCACCAAACTATCCTAACCCACTGTCACCCAAATATTAGCAAGTCAGGCTTGTTGACAAAACACAATGGGTAAAGTAGAACCTAAGAACCTCCTGTGAGTAAGGGAAAAAGCTAAATTTCTCATCAGATAAGACTCATCAATACCATAACAACAATGTATCTGTTCTCTCTCTTTATCTACCTATTCATTATCAATTCCAACATTCATAAATTTATACAATTTTTCTCTGAATTGACAGAAAATATGTTTAAAATCGCTGTGCTAAGAAAAAAGAAAAGCTGATCCTCCTGCTATTTACCAACATACTTAACATTTAAAAAATATTTTTATGAACACACTGTTGATTTCACAAGTTTATAATGTAAGAAAAAAAAACTTTTTTTTTTTTTTTTTTAATTTTTTAGTGTAGGGCTTTTCTTTCAAAGGACTCCGACAAAAGTAAATTCGTAGCAGAACACACAGCACGAAGAAAATATTGCCAAGGGCAAAATTCTGCAACTGCTTTAAGAAGCAAACAAGAACACAAAAGATGTGTAATGCAACCATCTGGCTCTCCTCATACTATATCAATGCCTCAACTTTCTCCCCCACCCCCTTAGCCAGCCCACACCAATGCCATAAAACCAAATGGCTTCACTTATGCTTCCTGCGCAAAAATTTATACAACACAGTTAGAATAAAAAGTTGATTTTTTACACATCAACCAGTATCTTTAAATTTGTCCCCACTTCAATGATTATTTCAGGGGTTTTGTTGTTGTTGTAATTTATTCAGAGTGGAACTTATTTGAAAAACCACTAAGAACATCATTGTGGTGAAGATTTTTCTCACGTGGACATCTCTGTTCACTCTCAAAATAAGCCTCCTTCAAAACCTTAATCTCTATCATCTTGTGCTTTCTGTTATATGTGGGCATCTGAAAAAGAATACTAGAATTATCCCACTTAAAACCTTTACTTTTTCTGGGGGGAGATACTAAATGGTGGGTTGTTTCCCCCATTTATCATTTGAAATAACTGCACTAGTGTTTGTGGTTTCTTTTGTTTTTTTTTAACTGCCCTCATTTAATCATCAGCCTTGAAGGTCAGCAAGCTCACTGGAATTTTTACTTATTCGACGCATTCTATAAACATTTACTGAGCAACTACAAAGGCGATCAAAATCATTACTTTCCCGTCTGATAGCAGGGCCTGCCTGGAAAGTTAAACCAGAAACTCCACAGTTTATAAAAAAAATCTTCCATACACAGGTTGGCTGAAGCATTTTATTTATTTATATACTTATTTTGGCAGGCAGATAAAACAGGTATCTGAAAGCTACGGCCCATCTTTAAGTATCCATTAAGACATTTAATGAAACCTCTGTATTATGGATTTAATTGTGTCCCCCAAAAAGAAATGTGGAAGTCCTAACCCCAGCAGCTGTAAATATGACCCTGTTTGGAAATAGGGATTTTCCTTTGTTATATTAATGTGGTTATATCAGAGTAAGGTGGGTCCTGAACCTAATCCCTTCTAAGTAGTGTCTTATAAAAACAGCAGAAAAGATAGACAGACACACACACACACATGGGGGAAGATAAACACCAAGCAAAGAAACGCCAAGGGTTGCTGGAAGAGATCAGAAACTAGGAGACCCACAAAGAAGTTGACGTGGCTACAACCCCAATTTGAACTTTTATAACTGTGAGAAAATAGATTTCTGTTCTTTAAAGTCACCTGCTTCTTGGAGTATTTTTTGTTAAAGCAGCACTAGGTAACTAAGACCCTCTGTTTGAATCAAATCAATAAGGGTCATCAGAAGTGCTTCTCATAAAGGAGCAACAATTAAAAAAAAAAAAAAAGGTAGGAAAAAAGACATCCTCAGAGTCAAACTCTGCTTCTTACTTTGTTGCAGGGGCATGGTAGAAGGCAGTCAGTCATTCTCTATCTGCCAAACGTCCTTGCTTGGAATCAAAATTCGCATGGCGTGGGCCACATCTGGTTTGCTTCTGGTTTTTTTTTTTCCCCTGACACTGGTTTTCCAGCTCCTCTGCATCCCTCTCAAAATTCTGGGTAAGGAAGCTTTGCCTGGTTTCTCAAGGGGTTGACTTTCAGTTCCCTTCTGGGCATCTCTGTCCAGGACCACAAAGGCTCCCAGTGTGGACAGCAGCAGTAACGGGAGGACACACACAGCGAATCCAGCCACCGGATGAGGGAATCTACTAATTGTTTAAGCCTGCACTAGTGTCTGGCCCCCAGTTGGCAGGCACAACACATGGCTGCCTACCAGGGCTAGGTTAGCACAGCTGGATCCAGATGACAAGCTCTAAAAGATATTCTCCCAGTGGTCACATCTGGCTCCTGGCCGCTTCAGTCTGCAGCTGAACGTTTTCTTTATGGCTTTTGGGGGCAAGTTCAGGCAACAGATAAGACAAGTTGTGTCAATTCTGACTCTGTGCATTTCAGTTTGGGACAAAATATCCAAACATATCTGTCTTGCTTGCTATATCCCAGTACAGAACAGTAGCTACACCTGGTAAAAAAAAAAAAACCAAACCCACTGCCGTCGAGTCGATTCCGACTCATAGCGACCCTATAGGACAGAGCAGAACTGCCCCATAGAGTTTCCAAGGAGCGCCTGGTGGATTTGAACTGCAAACCTCTTGGTTAATAGCCATAGCACTTAACCACTACGCCACCAGGGTTTCCGCTACACATGGTAAAAAACGGTGCTCCTTAAATATATAACGAATGAATTATGATGTGAGTTTGACAAAAATATTATTTCATCTTACTCCAGCACCTCTATTTGTACTGCAGTATGTGCAATGGCAAACAACTCAACGGTACCCAGAGAAGCATCTGAGTGGTTCTACAGCCAAATTTTGTTGTGGGAACCTTGAACCAAGAAAGAAAACACTCAAGAACGAATCAGCTTACACAATGGAATACTACGCATCGATAAAGAACAATGATGAATCTGTGAAACATTTCATGACATGGAGGAATCTGGAAGGCATTACGTTGAGTAAAATTAGTCAATTGCAAAAGGACAGATATTGTATGAGACCACTCCTATAAGAACTCAAGAAATAGTTTAAACAGAGAAGAAAATATTCTTTGATGGTTACGAGAGTGGGGAGGGAAGGAAGGAGAGGGGTATTCACTAATTAGATAGCAGACAAGAAATATTTTAGGTGAAGGGAAAGATAACACACAATACAGGGGAGGTCAGCACAACTGGACTAAACATGAAGGAAAGAACTTTCCTGAATAAACTGAAAGTTTCGAAGGCCAGCGTAGCAGGAGCAGGGGTTTGGGGACCATGGTTTCAGGGGACATCTAGGTCAATTGGCATAATAAAATCTATTAAGAAAACATTCTGCAACCCACTTTGGAAAGTGGCGCCTGGGGTCTTAAACACTAGCAAGCAGCTGTCTGAGATGCATCAACGGGTCTCTATCCACCTGGAACAAAGGAAAATGAAGAACACCAAAGACACAAGAGACAGAATGGGCCACATAAACCAGAGACTACATCAGCCTGAGACCAGAAGTACTAGATGGTGCCCAGCTACAACTGATGACTGCCCTGACAGGGAACACAACAGAGAAGCCCTGAGGGAGCAGGAGAGCAGTGGGATGCAGACCTCAACCTCTCGTAAAAAGACAAGACTTAATGGTCTGACTGAGACTAGAAGGACCCCGGAGATCATGGTCTGCAGACCTTCTGTTAGCCCAAGACAGGAACCGTTCCCAAAGCCAACTCTTCAGACAGGGGTTGGACTGGACTTTGGGATAGAAAATGATATTGGTGAGAAGTGAGCTTCTTGGATCAAGTAGACACATGAGACTGCCTGGGCAGCTCCTGTCTGGAGGGGAAATGAGGGGGTCAGAAGCTGGCTGAATGGACATGAAAATAGAGAGTGGAGAGAAGGAGTGTGCTGTCTCCTTAGGGGGAGAGCAACTAGGAGGAGTATATAGCAAGGTATATATAAATTTTTGTATGAGAGACTGACTTGATTTGTAAACTTTCACTTAAAGCACAACAAAAACTAAAAAAAAAAAAAGAATGAACCAACTTAACATAGTCAGGAATAAACCTCCACCAATCTTTCCCTGAAAGTAATCGTCTCCCATTATTAAACACATCCCTACTTTATTAGTCCTTAAACTGCAAACATTTGGCAGCTATGTGCACACGTGGCTTTCAAATGACCCGAAAGTAGAAATTTACCTTTCGGCCACCAGAGAAACGCCAAGTGATGAGGCAACTTTTCCTGGCACCTTTTCCTCCTATTTCCTTTCCCATGCCTCTCTTCCTGAATTCCCTGACATTGGCAGATTCCAGCTCCCTTCTATTCTCAACTTTGACCCAACTCTAGGCTCTTTCGAAGCTCATCACTTCTCTAAGCTCCTACAAAAAACACACTCAGAAACTCCAATATAATTTAGACCCAAGATGTGGCCCACCCTCTGGGGTCCTTAGCTAGAAAGGGTTTTGTTACTTACAGACTGCTATGTTACTAACGGGTTTTGTTACTTACAGACTGCTATGTTACTAATGATGATAATAGGGGACTTTTAATTCTTCTGACAACAGAGCTTCCCTGGGTCCCCCCAACAACCTGATTAAGGAGGAAGGGCCCTTGGCAGAAGCCATATGATGCTGCTTCCCCAATACAGCAAGTTACCGCTTCTAAAACAAGAGTAGCTACAACAGGCTGCTGACTTTGACAAACTCAGCATATGGTCCTCAATGAAGCTAAAGCTACCCAAAAGTGCAGGAGATGTAAGTGTTGTCTGAACTCGCCCCTTTTCTGTCACGTAAAGCAACAGGGGTAGAGGAGGGGGGTAATGCTTTCAAGCTAAGGGTAAGTTTCTGAGAAGACCTTGTGTCCACTATCAAGAATTTGGGCTTTAAGTTCCTCCTGGAAAGAACTGTTTACCTGGTAAAAGGTGGACCAGGAAGACCCAGACCTAAAGTCCCTCTCCCTTCTTTCTCCTGCTGTTTGAAATTACTTTATAAGTGGGAAAATGCCTTTGCACAAGTCCAGAATGAAAATGGAAGTTTAAGATAATCAAGAGAGAAGCAGTGAACTAGCATGCAGGTGATGATACCCATTCGTTAGCTGGGTATCACTGGGTATCATTCGTTACCTGGCTGACACAAAAACAAAACAGAAAAGCTGTGGAAAGCAAGGGGAACGTGGAGACACAGGCAAGGCTGAGGGTTTACAGGACAAATATCTTTATTTCTTACAGCTGCCCTGGCCTGTCTCACTTAAAATTGTGTGTTATATAATATAGTACTGCACCGGAGAGTTTATCCTAGCACGCTTCAGGGCTTCTGAGAACAGATTCAAGGGCTGGAGTTCAAATCTCAGCTCTGCTGCTTACTGGCCTTGTGAACTCAGGCAAGTTAGTTCTCTGTCCCTCAGTGTGCTCATCCATACAATGGGCTTAATAACAGTATGTAATTTGGTTCTGAGAAATAAATGCATTAACTCAATAAAGTACTTAGAATAGCACCGTGCACCTACTGAGTGATAAGGAAATGATAGCCACTGTTATTACGATCAAGGGTAATACAACTTAAGTAAATCTAAAACTGCTTACACCTCATTTCTGCCATCTGTACAAGTTGCTAATAGTATCTTTGCCGGCCATACTACAGGCTAGAAAAAAGACAAGAATGCATACCAGACTTTCAACTTCTTAAGACTATGATGCTAAAATAAAATCAGAGTACTTCTTTCTTCTCTATATTAGCTGGAGAATTACACATTTAAGACTGGGGTCTCACCTACCTCGGCAGAGGGCAAGTCATTAGCTACAGAGGAGCTATAATCCAAGCCTGGCGTGGGTTGCTGGTCCTGTCAACGACCAACAGGGACTTTGGGGGAGATCTTCAAAGAAGGCAGGAGAAGAATCTGGTCTGGAGCCCAAAGGTATTGAAACACACTTTCTTGTACTTTTCAAGTCTGTACATATAGATTCTGTTACTGATTTAGGATCTTAAACAGTTTGTTTATTTTTTAAATGCCTTTCAGCTCACCTTTAATAACATGTTTCTTTGACTTGGCTCAACTGTGCCTCAGAAGAATTACAAGCAGGAATATGGCTGGGTGAAAGGTTCAGTGAACTAATCCACACCTGGTCCATTTAAAAAAAGGGGAGGGGGGGCTCATATTTTCCATATAGAAACAAGCCAATTTATATGAACCAGGTTTGTATTTAATTGCTGAGGCACTTTCCAGGCCATACAATCTTCCAGGAGCTTCTTCAGTGGGGTAGAGAAAAGCCCATAGGACCTGCACCCAGTAACCCCATGAAACATTGTCAGTGACAGTAATAATAATAATAAATGAAAAGCACAAAGTAGGAAGTGGTAGGTTTACCTTACCAAAAGTTCTCTGTCCAATTTTTGCCACTAACAGAAGACAAGGGCTACCCCAAAGAAAGGCTTGGGACTCAACTACAAATATTGTCATGTGTTATGGTTCAATTGTGTCCCCCCCAAAATATGTGTTGGAATCTAACCCCTATGCCTGTAGATGTGATCCATTTGGGAACAAAGTTTTCTTTGTATGTTAATGAGGTCATATCATCAGTATTGGGTGTGTCTGAAACCTATTCACTTTCTGAAATATCAAAAGAGCAGAGGAGGCACAGAGAAGCAAGCACGAATGGGCAGAAGATAGATTCTAAGTGGAGATCTTCAAAGAACTTTGAACAGAACACCAGAGAAGCTGAGACAAGGATTTTCCTCCAGAATGGACAGAGAAAGTCTTTTCCTAGAGCCAGTGCCCTTAATTTAGACTTCTAGCCTCCTAAACTGAGCAAAAAAAATTTCTGTTCACTAAAGCCACCCACTTGAGGTATTTCTGTTAGAGCAGCATTAAGTAACTGAGAAATCATGTGTCCACCATGACCAAGATTTAGATTTCTTCTGCATCAGTCATGTGACCCAGGCTCTTAAGTGGAGAAATGAAACTTAGAAGGAGAAAATTTCAGAGGAAAGAGAAGAACGGAAATCATTGTAGAGCTGAAAGGTGCCTTTGAGGGGTCTAGTCAATGCATTCCCTCAAGGGGAGTGGATTAGCATGTGACCCTGAGGTCACGTAGATGATGGGTTCCAAAGCAGGAACAAGGGCCTCCAACTCCCAACCAAGGTGGAGAAGCAATGACTAGAGATTATGGCAGCTGGAGACATGAATCACGTAAAACAGAGATTTGGGAGCAGGGTCCTTTGAACAGCAAAGAGGCAAGAGAATGGAAGTAATAGTCACGAGTGTCCCATAAACTGTGCCAACGCAGGGTATCTACAGCTCTAATTTAAACAAGCTAACTTCCTTCCCTAAAGTCGTCCACTTCAGTGCCCCAGGCATCTAGTTTCCTTTGTTTTTTCCTCTTGTTTTTGTTTCTCAGGGAACTTATTTAAATCGACTCTGGTTTAAAGTAAGTAGAAAAGAAGAGATTTCCACACCTTGGTTAAGAGGCAGCAAAGTGATATTGGATAGAGCTTTTCATTAGAAGGTAAGAGATGGTGGTTCTACTCCTGGGGCCGCCAGGAACTCAGCTGGAATTCGTTAAGTCCCTTTTCCTCTCCTGGTCCCAGTCTGCTGATTGATAAAATGAGGGGGCACGCAAGGATGACACTGAATTGGCACACAGTGATGCATCTGAACAAGTTGTTAAAATACCGAAATACTTTTGTATTGGGTGGGAAGTAGCCATTGTCCAAAAGTCTTCTGAGAACACCCTTTGCCACTACCCTGAGCTTCCCAGGATCCACCAAGGCACAGCAGGAGGCCCCCAGAACCCTGTTCCAGTGCTACAGATAGGTCCCTCCTGGATGGCCAATGCCTGTGCTGTACCTGTATCTAATGTGACCATCATCCAGCATGCTCTGACAGGTCCTTTCCCAAGACTATGATACAAGGACAGCCAGGGCCAGTTCACACCCTGGAGGAGGCCACCTCCCCAGGCTCAGCCAGGCCCACACAGGGCCCAGCGGGAGACAGGAGAGGTGGGACTATCAGATCAGCAGGCTCATGAGGGATCTGCCTTCCTCCCTAATTTACTTCCTCACTTGGGGCACCCAGATGGGGGCCTTCTTAGGGCAACTTGTTAGGGCTCAATTTGTTTCCAAAAGCTGGGGGCAAAAAAAAAAAAACCACTGTGAAACAACTCTCAAAGTAAAAATCTGAGCTCTAGGGGAAATGACCAAAACATGTAATCAAATTATATTTACCATGGAAATTCTAGGAGTCCATACTTTCTTCTCAGCTTTACAACCTTTTAGAAAAAGGAGTATTTCCCTATTCTGCATCCCAAACGTCCACAGGAGAGACCAAACAGTACCCATGGTGAAAGGCTAGAGGACAGGAAAAAAATGTTCCTGTTATTGTATCCTCCAACCCTCTGCGCCTTCCCCGCCACCATTACTCAAAAGTCTCTCAAACATTTTGCTGGCTGACATGACGCCACGCTGTCACCTGATCAGGTGTGGGGTACCGCATGGTATGAATAAATACTTATCCACAACCGCATATTAAATGGGAATTCGCAGGGGCGGGCTCCAGAGACAAAGACCTTTCTATATAGAAATATTAACTAAGAATTTAAGTAAAAGGCTCCACTGGAAAAAAAAAAAAAAAAAAGTTCTGAAGTAGCAATATAAACTATATTTAATAGCAACAAAAAATATTTTCCTTTTGGGAATGCAATTTGGGCTTCTAAAAGTTACTGCCTCTCACATGGCCTCGTACAGTACGCCTGAATTCTCTCATTTCCTAGAACACAGATGCTAGGCCCCTAAATTCTACTTCGTGAAAGTTAATTTTTTTTTTTTTTAAAGTAATCTTTCCCCAACTACAATACTCAAATAAGGAACTATTTTCGTACTTTTTTCCCCTCACAATTGTTATTTTCTTAAGTGCTTGAGTGTAACACGTCCCAAAGAACATATGTTCCCGAGAAAGAAAAAAAAAAAAGAATACAAAACAAGTTCTAGAACTAATACACAATAAAAAATAAATTTAAAGCAGCCTTCTGGTCTGACATAAGAATATAAAAATGATATGAGCAAGAACAGCTTAGTTTACATACTTTTCAGTCACAGCTGCTGCTCCAAAACCACAATACCTTTAAAATGACATTTGAAGGAAACAGACACGGCGTGGCTTTAGCAATAGCTAGATGTAGCGAGCTCTGAATTAAAGGGGCTTGTCTTTTTGTTCACACGCTTTATACAGCCATGTACACTGGCACAAGACAAGTAGAGATTTTAGTGATTCATTTTTAAATAATGCGATAAACAGAGTGAACTACAAATAACTCTACCCAGCAAGTTGTCCCCCTACCTCCTTCCTTTAAATTCACCAGACTGAGGCACCAACCCAGAGTTTTAGGGACAAAAGGAGCCAAGTTGCCTCTTCTGGGTTAATAGTTAACTGGCGGCTAAAGACTCCTTAGAGGGGACCTCCATACCCCAGTGACAAGCACAGGAGAGATCTCCTCTCTGCGAGAGACGCAGGCACTTCCCTGGACAAACAAAAATAACATACAATTAAATCAGACTATTCAATTAATAAATTACTTCAAAGACCTTGCAGGCCAAGTCCTATTTAATTACATAATTTAAAAAATATTTGCACATTGCAATCACCGAAATTGGCTTTGAGGTTTCATAATACACACTTAACACTTGAGTTAGAGAACAAATTTATTTAATAAATGCAAGCCTAAGTGCTATAAGGCCGTACCACTCAAACTGCAAAATCACTTAGCACATCTTCAGAGAAAGCAAATAAACTTTTCCAGTGTTTAGACGTATGCTGCTGGTGAATGTCAGGAGAGGCCGGCTGATTTTTCATGTTTTCTCTGTCATGTGTTGCTTGTAAATCTGACCGTTCTGAGGGGTGATTAGAATGGAGCTAATGGACAAAATGGTTCCAGTTAAAGATAAATTAAAGATAAACTGAGGTGGAAGATGTCAAGGACCCGGTAGTAAAAATCTCTTCAGAGTAAAACAAAGAGAAGTCGTATTACCTCCCCGCATTTCCCTTATTGGAATACCAAAATACACCGTAAATTAACGTGGTTACTGAGTGTAAAGACGCGTTCCATTAGGAAAGCACACAAATTTAGGGGTGAGGAGGACAGTCATAAAAAGGGTAGAATTACATGGTATTCAAAAAGAGGGCAGAAACACTTAAAAGTGGCTGTATTTCTATTGTTGTACTGGGGGATTGATATTGCCATTAAGTGAATTTTCTAGAAAACCACTTGACTGCTTCAGTTCACAACTTGTTTTGCCTTCACATTTTGATGGAAATCTTTATCAAATACATACACTTCCAATAACCACTGCATACTTTATACCACAATGACCTCAAGAGCTTTCTGAGCTGTGTGGGGCTGATACCAAAAAGCCCCCAAACCACCATGACAAGGTTGTTATTTTTGTTTTGTGAGTCTTCTCTTTAAAGGTTTCTGTCAGATAAAATCTAGCCTGCTGCACTCCCACTTGCCGCCTTCCAGAAGCTTCTATCTTTACCTCCAAAGGACTTCTAACTTGCTACTAACTCACTGCTAGTTAGAAAGACATCTAAAGTTCTGAAATATATATTTTTTTAAAATAAGGTTTAAGGAAAAGATTCTGGTAAGACCTTGTGACCTCTATTCAGTTATGATACAAAATAAACAAATTATTTTCTCAATTCCACATCCCCTGCAGATACAACCCCCTTCTTTCTCCTTCCTTTAAGAAGCTTCTGGAAAGAGTTGTCTATATTCAGGGTCTCCATGTATTCACTTCCACACATCTCTCAGTCCTTCAGCACATCACTGAAACCTCTCCAGCCAAGGCCATTCGGTTTTCAGTCCATTCTGACTTGGACCATTGGTTTCACCCGGCAGGGCTGACCCTCTCTTCTTCTTCAAATAGTTCTCTTCTCCAGCGTTCTTCCTGTGACTTTGACCCTGCATTATATCTGCCATCTTCTTCAGCTGCTTCTCTTCCAACCGGTTTCTCCTTCTGTGGTCCTTCACTCAGTGAATGTTACTACCAGCCATCCAGCTAAGCCCCGGTTTGGAGGCACCCTGGACTCCTCCTCCACCACATCTAACAATCATATCCCTTCTTCTCCTCTCTTTCCTTCATCCCTCCGGAGACTCACTAGCTCACACAAGTGCACCTCGCCTGCACTCCTGCATTTTGCCTTCTCAAGACTCTTTCTAGAAGCCTTTGGATTTGCTTTCCACAAACCCACCCATATGGAAGACAAACTAATCTTGTACAATCACAAATTTACAAAATTTTTTCAACTCCTGCATAGCTTCTCTCACCACATCCTAATATTTTTGACATTGGGATGCATCTCAAAATTGATATCGATGCTGAATGTCTCCTGCTTCCCAGATGCATGTTCTACTCCTACTTAAAAGTTTCTTTAGGTTCCAAGGTCCAGATGATCAAGTTGAAATGTTCAAAGGTACCCAGAAGGCTCTTCCTGACAACAGCCCCTGCGTGGCCTTCTGGTAGCCTTCTGCTTGGTCTTCCAGTCATCTTCCTACCACTCCTGACTTCAATAGATGCTCATACGTACCACGCACTCTTGCATCTCCAAGCCTTTGCACAGCTCTTGCCTACCATTGGATCACTCTACCCCTTCTTCAGCTAGGGAAGTCCCAATCATCCCACATAACTCAGGCATAAATATCGCTTCCTCCAAGAAGCCATCTCTAACCTCTCTTGAGCTTGATGCCCGTTATTTGCTGCATTTGCACAGAGTGTTTGTCCTAATATGGGAATAATTCCATTTTATTATAATGGTCTGTTTAACCAACGCTTTCTCTTGTTAACTCACATCCCTGCTCTATAAGAGGCACTTAATAAATCTTTCTGAATTAATAACATAAAGTTGATGACTTCTAGTAAACAAAGTTAACGAGAACAATTTTGCCTTCTTTGGTTCCTTCATAAAATCAGCTCTTCTCAGTCTCAGTTACTCTGCCCACTACAAAAGTTCAGCAACAGGGGGTCAAGCAGATCGCGTCTGCATAGTATTTGTTCACACTTCTGCAGATAAGAGAAATGTATAGAGGCTGATATTTATGTGAATGACTGAAATACAATTTGAACAAAAATCCCTAAGTTCCCTTGAAGTAAAATCACCTTATTGTTCATAATACGGTGCCAAGGAAATAGAATGAGCGAGGAAGCTATAAGAATTTAAATCAAATAGACTTCTTACAAATAAGAATTGAGATTCACTGTTCACCAAAAATGCAATTACCCTCCCCCTCTCCCTACTAACCATGCCCTAATTTAGGCTCTGCACAAAAAAAGCTTTCAGATTATAAGAAATTTTGCATTAAGGTCTGAGATGAACCTTAATGCCATTCCCTCTCCTAGAACCATGGTCTGCTTAACTTCAGCTTTAAAAACATCATCACATGTCCCACCTAGTGCAACGCAAACTGTACAGCCAGGCTTCAAAACGCTGTGGAAGAAAAAGCTGTCATAGGTCAATCCAGTGACTTCTAATCTTTGGCAGATTTGGTAATGGAGTTAAAACAAGAAACCTGGTACCAACCAGCAACAGTTCCAGAACATAAGAAATGGCGTCACTTAAGTGACCAAAGGATAAAAGCCAACTGCTGGTACTATGAAAGGATTAGATGGACTACACACACTGAATAAGCCCATACAACATTTTCTCAGATTTTCAGAGACCCAGAACTAAAAATATCAGAAGAAATGTGTTGCTTACAACGTGACTAAGGATAACCAGGCAACATAATCAGATCTTGGTTTTCATGATTATGACTTGTCTGAGTCACTTAACTTCTCTAATGCTTAATTTCTTCATCTGGAAAATGGGGTAATAAGACCTGTGACAGAGTCAAATGTGACAATATGTGTTATACACACACATAGGACTCTTGTGTGTGTATGTAGGTATGTAAGCTAGAAAAGACACTTTTTTTATACAATTCCTACAATATTTATTCATTCCTCAAATTTTTATGAACACTATTCTGTACCATGTAGAATATAAATAAGAAAAGTTGGCCCCTGCCCTCAAGGAGCTCAAAGTGTAAAACCGTGCTGACTAACATGGTAGTCACCAGCCACATGTACCTATTTAAATTTACATTAATTAAAATGAAACTCAAACTAAAAAATTCATTTCCTCAGTTGCATGAGCTACGTTTCCAGTGCTCAGGAGCCACATGTGGCTGGTAATTACCATATCGGACAGTATAGGTATAGAACATTTTCATCATCACAGCATCTTCTATTGGACAGCTAAAATACTATGTGTCAGAAAAGGTGTTAAAATGGAAGTGACGCTCTTGAAGGTGGAGCTACATGAGAGAAGCCATACCTTCAATGGCATGGAATAATTAAGAGGCATTCTGAGGTCTAGAGCCCTGGTGGCACAGTGGTTAAGAACTCAGTTGCTAACCAAAAGGTCGGCAATCTGAATCCACCAGCTGCTCCTTAGAAACCCTGTGGGGCAGTTCTACTTTGTCCTAGAGGGTCGCTATTAGTCAGAATCGACTTGATGCAATGGGTTTGATTTGGTTGGTTTATTCTGAGTTCCAGGAGGAGTAAACTATTCTTGTTGTCTGGCATGTAAGTGTAGGGAGAAGCAGTGGCCAGAGATAAGTCTGGAGACGTGGTTAGGATCCAACTGTGAAGACCTTATAAGCTGAACTAGGAGTCTGGGCTTAATCCAGCAAACGACCTGGAGCTAACAGATACACTGAAGCAGTAGAATGACACATCGGATATGTTTTATTGAAAGCTAACCACACTGACAAAGTGGAGCAGCCGTTGTCATCGCTAGATACGCACAGTAGAACCCTTTGGAAAACTTTTAAAAATGCTGATGCTGGAGCTCTGCCCTGGCAATTAAACCCACTTCTGGGCACGGGGCCCAGACCTCAGTATGTTTTAAAATCCCAAATGACTAACGTGCAGCCATGGGTGAAAACCAATGGAGATGACAATGATCTGGGATTGGGGTTAAATTGGCACGAAGAAGTACAAAGAAGAGTGTATGCAATGGTCCCACCAAGAGATGATGGGGACCTTGCCTTACACAGGAACGAGGGAGATGGAGAGGAAGGGCTGATTTTGCTAGAGATTTCTAAAACAGAATTACCATGACCTAGAAACCAAGAATATGAACAATAAGGGAGAAGGAAAAATGGAAGGCAATATAACAACTTTTATCCCATGGCAATAATGACCAACATCAAGTATACAGAAAGTTTAGCAGGTTTAAGAGGGGAAGAATAACAACAAGCTCGGCTTCGGATGCACTTCCTGCTAAGCTGCTCAGAGCATCTGGGTGGAAAGGTCCAGAGGGCAGAAGGAAAGACTAGCCTGAATTCTGGGTGAAAAACTGGGGCCAAAGAGTTGGAAACGGAGTTATCAAGAATACTTGAAGAATCCTTAAAGAGTAAAATATTTTCCTTTAAACACCAACCTCTTAACACGATAGAAAAGACATGCACTTTTTTAAAGTTCTGTTCCATTCCAGTATGTTCCACGTGGTACATCAACACCACTTCTACCAGCCTGGCATTACAAACAGAGCACAGCGATCTTGTCCCAGCACTGTCCCTTACCGGCTATATATACTTGAACAAATAACTTGATTTGCTGGGTTTCAGTCCCCTTAACTGTAAAAGAAGAGGGTTGATCTAGAACTAGATGCTACCAACTGATCCCTCCAGTTTGAAGATTCTATGACATATTACATTTTGGAGAATACAAATTACATATATATGTATATAATTCAGAATAATTTCTATATATGCATCGAGTTATATAAAAGTATATTCCTAATACATATATTCCAGAAATTATATACATATATTTCCTTCTGTCTTAAAGTTAGTCATCAAAGAGATACTCTTTTTAACATACTGTTTAGTCCTGAATGTCAATTGTTTGGTTTTTCCTTTGCAATCCTAAAGTAAGGGTTTGCAAACCCTAATGCCTGTAGGACCAGTGGGTCACACTAATGAGTAAAGCAGTCTAGAGGAGAATGGCAAATCCTAGCTAAAGGGGGCAGCCACTATACAGCTCCAGCCAACAGCTGCCACTTAGGAATGTGGGCCCTGCGTTGTTCCACTTTTCCCACAACAGTCAACATCCAGAACCGTTTTAGGTATAATCTCTTGACAGATAAATGCTGGCAACCAACTCAAATTATTTTAAAACGTTGTGTAAACCAAATACAACAGGCCTGCGGCTGCCAGCTTATACTCTGCCTGGAAGTAGGCCGCCCTTTTATGATGTTTAAACCTTAAAAACACAAGACATACGTACACAGCAAGACAGACATTGTTCCTAAGTTCCTATGATGATTCCGACCACCGGTTTTGTCCAAGTAGGTTTGATCAGCAACACCAGCAAAGCTCTTGTAGCTAGCTGCCTTCCCACTGAGTGCCTATAAAGAAATCTCCTACAATTGTCATTAGTTTTTATGAAACTTATGTAGGGTTTGCATGGAGAAAAGACACCTGATAAATGAATTCTCTGTGCACCTACCAACTATCAGGTGCACTTTAACACTTACAGGTAAATAAGTGATGATTTCTGTTGTGCTGATAGCAACCCTATTTCCCCTACTATATTCAAAAACAGAAAAATGCTTTCCTTAACACTAATATCACTCTATTTCTTACTTTCAAAGTGAAAAAAAAAAAAAAAAAACCTCTCTTTTCATTATGCTTTTTTTTTTCCATGTGATCTGGCACACATTAGAAGAAAGAGGTCAAGTGCACGTGAATATGCCATTACCCCCTTTTTCAAAGCACAATGAAATGTGATCTTCTGCCACTAGCTCACCTTAAGACCACTGCTACAGCGCAAAGGAGAGACACTGCTAATAAAAAGGAGCTTGTATTCAGGCGAGTTGCCCTGTATACACCCAACAGACTCCATGCTTGGGAAAGCCACATGAAAAGCATAAAAGAGAGGCCCAGAAGAAACACAACAACTCAATCATAATTATAATAAAGTTCTTAATGATGCTAAAAATCACCTGGGAGCAAGATGGGTTTTGTGCACCTTGTATGATGACCATCATGGCAGAGTTCATGGCTTTCAACATAAAGCCTGCAATAGGTTTTTCAACAGGAAAGAATGTGCTTTAAAAAATGGAAGAAAGTAAGGGAAGACAATTTGGAACCAGGGTTTTGACACACAATTTCAGTCTGTCTTATAGAATACAAATGACACTTCCTCAACCCAAGCTGCCTGCCTTGAGAAAGGCTTACTTGTCAGGCTTACTGGTTAAATGTTTTAACTCACTGCCTTCGAATCGATTCCAACTCACAGTGACCCTACAGGACAGAGTAGAACTGCCTTATAGGGTTTCCAAGAAATGGCTGGCAGATTTGAGCTGCTGACCTTTTGGCTAGCAGCTATAGCTCTTAACCACTATGTCACCAGGGCTCCTTCCATGTTTTAGGTGGCTAAATATTACGATAAAGTTTAAGCAAACCCTTAACCCCCGGTAGTTGGCGGGAGAAAACAAAGGATGCAGGAGTGGGGAGAGATGGGCTGTACTAGGCTGTCTGGTACAGAAGAATGAACTCCAGATCTGGAACAAACTGCCAACTTAAATAGTAGAAGTGGAAAGAGAAGAAGTAATTAGAAATCAACACGTAATGTGCACCAGGAACAACACTACACTATTTTTTATCCCCATTTAACTGACAAAGAACCTAAGGCCCAGTAAGGTAACCAGCTAATAAAATGGCCAAGCTTAGATTTGAACCACTGCTGTCCATCCCAGAATCCAGTGTCTTCATCACCATGCTATGCTGCCTCCCAAAGAATGAGACCACAAACAATATCGAACAAAAGCAAGTAAAGATCCAACCAGAGGTGAGAAGAGAAAGGATGCTCTAAGAACGCTTGTAAAAGGAACCATTACTGGTTGACTTTGATGGATCAACAATGGGCATGACTGGGAGAAAGGGAGTGACAGAAAGTCTATCACTCAAAGAGGAGTGAGGCAGACCCGTTGTACTGAAATAGGCTTTCCAGCTGCAATATAAAGGTCACTTGCTTGCTTTCTCAGTTGGCCAGCTACAACAGACCTGAACTGTGTTTAAATATGTAGCCGCAAATCATGAAATCAGACCACAATCAATATATTGGACAACTTTATAAACACAGCAAATGGCCTGCTGGGTAGGTAGTTGAAATCTATTATATGTAAGTGTGCATGTGTGCACACGTGTGTTTACTGACAACGAATTGTATGTCAATCTCAAAGCACCTGCAATCTGACTCTCTTTTGCTAAATTATAATTAGCTCTTTCAAAATCAGGTACACATGCATGTCTGTACACCCAGATGCAACATTTTTTTGAATCAGAAATGTCCTCTCAGGATGCACCCCAAACCCTCCATATGTAAGAGGTGGCCACACAAGCACCTCATATATTGTTACCTAAAACTACACAAGAATGTTTGTTCACTAGCATTAAGAGATGCTTGAAATTATTTTTCATTGGTGAAATAAGTAGTGTTCAAGACACATGATTAGTTGAAAATACTGTGGATGCCAATACCCCAGCATTGAAAGAGGCATAAGAGTCTAGCAAACTTGGAACCTCAAACCTTAAGAACCACACCTGGGTCTAGACCTCATTTGGTACTGTATTCCCCACCTAAGAGAGAACGCTGTCATTTATTCCACTAGAAGGCGGACTGTTCCTTTCATCAAACTATTACTGCTTCCTCCTCACAGTATACCTTTCATGTAAGGTGCCTACTGCAGTATTTGAGGGCAGCAAAGAGGGACTTCCAACCTCACACAAAGAAGTTGTATGACTTTTCTGGGCTTGCTTCCTAACATGCTTCTGCCCATTTGGGAGAATTCTGGCTGGGACTTGCCTTCACTGCAACATGCCACAGGGTAGCAACCATACGATGGAGGAAATGCATAATCCTGTCTACCATGAATCATGGGGGCCATGATATTCACCAAAGAATATGACAGCTTTTGAATGGCCACATCGGCCTAACTTGGTTCTCCATACCCTACCCCTGTGGCTGATTAGTTTTCTCTGACCTAACACTAGCCTGGTGCTACCCGATCATCTGGCTTAGACCCTGATCAGTCCACTTGGTTGCAATAGCCGAAATGGAGGGAATGACTGATCTTGCCAAAAACTGATGTTCTTTCGAGCAATCTAGACCTTCTAAATGTCACAATGCAGGCTTGTCCCAGAGTATAACAAGTCAGAATGTTAAAACAAGGATAGTCCCCAAAAGCCCTGAACAAAACAAGTGATAAACATATTTTAAGGTAAGTGAGATAAGGATTACAATTATGAGAGATGAATCACAGTTTGAGGCTTAATGATAAAACCCATATATTATCTAACTGAGATCAGTTACAGGGAGAGGTCCAGGCACAATTTTAATAACATGGACTGCTGGAGGTGGCGGCAGCATGTATACTCCAAAACAGCATGGATAATCCAAATAAAAACTTTAATATTTGATATTAGAATAAGATTTTTATTAACAAGACATAGCCCCTTCAAACAAAAAAACAAAGTTATACATGTTCTCATGACATTAAGAACAAAATCTTTCCCCTTCTATGCTTCTAAGCTAAAGCATGGAACATCAATTTTCCAGCTAATGTACTAAAAAAAAATTTTGTGTGTGTGTGTACTAAAACCAGCATAAATCGCTATGCGACTAGTGCTTAAACATTCTCTACTACTTTTTGCTTTTTCCTCCTTGGGCAAAGGTTTGCTTAGTTCTAAGGACACAGTGGGTCCATATTTTTCCTGGGCATTTCCACGCTCTTGTGATTTTAATCTTGTCAACACAAATACATGATTAAATATAAAACACTGTGAAGGAAGCAACTTTTGTTATTTTACTTTGCATTAAATGTTGTCCCAATAGTGAGCTTTTGCAACCAAAATGATCAGTTGTACTAGATTGGTTTAATAAATTCTATTTCATTCAAATAATAATGTAATATTATACAGCCATAAAAAAAGAAGGTTCTGAAGAATATTTAGTGACAGGGCAAAATGTTCTTGATAAAGCATTAGGTAAAATGTACATTACAAAAAAGATGGAGGCAGAGGTGGAGGAATGGTTTTTTAATCTTCCTAAATCCTCATATAAAAACAGATAGGGCTACCAGATACCAAACCCAGAAAAACAAACACCCATGCACAAATTTACAACAAAACTAGGTGACCAGATATCACTTCAAACAACAAAATATAAACGGGTGTGCAAAAGCCAACAGCCACAAATCCTGCAGAATACTAGCTGCATGGGAAGAAGCAGAGGGAAACAGCAGGGTGATTAGAGGGCCTGAGAAAGACAACCCCAAAATACCCAGGAAAGACTAAATGGAAATTGTGGTGAGCCAATTTAAAACAACGGCTGAACCTGAATGGGGTTTTTCTTATTCCTATAAAGGGTCAGTGCAAAGGGCATACATTAAGAAAGTCTGTAAAGTATGGGTTAGTCTAATACTTGTAAATTCTCAAAACTGAGCTGCTGGGACTCCATTCTAGAACAGGGCTTCACACTGAGGAGAAACTGTGGGAAATGGGGTCAAAATTGAAAAGGACAGAAAAAGTCAAGAGCAAGGAAAGAAAGTGCCCAAAAGTGGGGGAGAGGGATAAAGTGAACACATTTTAGGAAGCAGGCCACCATACGGTAGCCCAGAAGACAGAGCTCTATGAAGTTACAAGAACAACGTAAATCAAGCCTCCCTTCGAAAGGTTCAGAGAAACTACTTTCACATAAAATGAGCAACTGAAATGTTTTCAAAGCCTACACAAAGTTGTAAGAAAAATAAAAGGAACAGAGTTAACATACTACAGAAAATGAAAGTACACATCAAAAAGACATGCCACACAGCAAATAAAGTATAACCTATTTCAAAATGAGCTAAAAGACATTAATAATATGATATAAGGCATGAAAGAATAACATACATCAGAATTAGAAAAACTAAAAGAGGTAAGAATGAATCTGTAAAAAAAGAAAAAAAATTTGAAATGAAGAACACACTAGAAAGACAAAAAAGCAAACAAATACGACAAACAATTCCTTAAAAGAATTAAAAGGGTAAAAAATTTAAAACTGAAAGAAATGAAGACACAGATAAAAAGAATTCAAAGGCAAGTGTCAAATATTGAAGATAGGTAAAGAAGATCCAATGTAAGGACAATAGGAATCCCTGAACAGGAAATCAAAGGAAAGAAACTATACAAATACTTAAAACTACAATTCAAAGAAACCTTCCTGAAATAAAAACAAAACACAACTAAAACTATGCATTGAAAGAGAACACTGCGTACTTGAGTATACTGACCCAAAATGACCAACGCCTAGACATATTCTAGGTAAAATTATTGGACTTAAGACCTATGTCTGAGGAAAATGGTATAACATATTTAAAATACTCCAGGAAAAAAACTGTAAACCAACAACTTTATATCTAGCAAAAACGGACTTTTAAGTATCAAAGGCACAGCAAACAATTATCAACATGTAAAAATTAAGGGAATATAGTTTCCCTGAGCTCTTCCTGAGAAATCAAATAGAAAATGAGCTTTAGATAAAGTAACTAGAGACATCAGCATTAGGACTGAGTATCTTTACTTGTAGAATTAAGAATTAAAAAGGGTTACAAGGGAGAGAGTAAAGTATAAATGGCTATATTCTCTGAAAAGGCAGATAAAATAAAACCTTTAAAAAAAAAAGTAGAGAAATAATGGGAATAACAAAAAAACAAACTCATTGCCACTGAGTTGATTCTGACTCATAGAGACCCTATAGGACAGAGCAGAACTTCCCCATGGGGTTTCCAAGGCTATAAAACTTCATGGAAGCAGACTGTCACATCCTTCTCCCAAAGAGCAGCTGGTGGGTTTGAATCAGGGCTTTTGCGTTTCTAACAAGTACTCAGGTGATGCCAATGCTGCTGGTTAGGGAGTAATTCTAAGAACCACTAGTAAAGCAATGGCTCTCAAAATTTACTATACATAAGAATCACCCGGGGATCTTATTAAAATGTAGATTCTGATTCAGCATATCTGGGGTGAAAACGCAAATTCTCAACAGGGGTTCAAACCGGAGCAAACTGGTTCAAAGCAACCTTTCATTAGCAGCTGGGTGTTTAACCACTGTGCCACCAGGGCTCCTTTGGGAATGGGATAGTATATGTTAAAAAAAAAAGCTAACCGTACTTAGTAATCATAATTGGTGGTGGTAGTACAAGAACTGTTATTCTTAGACCGCTGTATGTGTCAGGTGGATAAATGAGGAAATGAGTCATTATGGAATATTCTATCATCCCTGTGTCTCTGAGAACTAGGATTCTCAGCATGAAAGAAAGGAGATACAGATGTAATGGATAAGAGGTTAAATAAAAGCCCTGTGACCCTGAAATGAAATAGGATAATCAGCTTGAAATCATAAAGTCTATTCACAATGGCCAATCCAGTAACAACGAGCATCGTTCGCACCAGGATAATTGTCTTAAAATACAAATCTCCACTAAAATAAACTAAGGTTACTTGCAGAAATGGCCAATTTTGGTTTTTAGGCAGGAAATGTTCCACATAAGTCTGAAACCTCTTGTCATAGCAGACAGCAAAGACCTTGTGAAAGACCACTAGGGTCATGTTAGCAGGATAGAGGAGTCACATGAAGCAGTTCCATTGATGAAACATGGAACACTTAGATCTTTGGTAAAAATAAGAAATGGAATGAACTGAAACCTATGAATATGTTTAAATGCTTGATTCATAAATGTAACAACACTTTCTGGTTACTTTCAGAGGGTGATAGAAAATTCATTATCTTGAAAACTGGTTTAGAGACAGAAAGCATTCAGGCATTTATCCTATGTTTCCTATATGAATAGTACCCCACTGGGTAACCAAATGACAGATTGCGAATAAAACTATAAAATTATTCCAGCTAATAAGTAAAACAAAATAATAGAATACCACCATTTTGCAACTCCCAGTGAATGAACGTATCTAGGCAGTGAATATCAATTACGTCCCTCCTGATAAAAGACAACAATACTACTTAGAGTCTTGCCAAAGGGACTGAATGACCCTCTGGATCCCGCTGACAATTTGCAGGAAATAGGGCAGAGGGACATGTTGAACTGAGGATGTACTCGGCAGAATCCAGATTCTGGGAAAGTCTCCAGCTCAAATGGCCAGAGTTCTCCAAAAGAAAAGAAAGGAATGGAGGAGAAACCTATAGAGTAAGGAATTTAAAAGAAACGCCAAGTTAAAAAAGGGCAGAGGAAGATACTAAACTACGGTGTCTAAGGATGAACACATACGTGATAAAATCATAAAGTAACATTAAGTAAGGGATTACTAGAAAAGTCTGAATGCTGCTAACTTTTGGAGGTGAGTGTAATTGGGATAGGGTGCATGGAAGGGCTTTTAGATGGCTGGCAAAGACTGAATTCTTGATCTGAATGGTGCTTATAAGGATGTTCTCTTCCTAACAATGGAAACCCTGGTGGCATAGTGGTTAAGTGCTACAGCTGCTAAATAAAAGGTCGGCAGTTCAAATTCACCAGGCGCTCCTTGGAAACTCTACGGGGCAGTTCTACACTGTCCTATAGGGTTGCTATAAGTCAGAATCGACTTGACAGCAATGGGTGTGGTTTTTTCCTAACAATAATAATAATAAATGTTATTATTATATACTTCCTAATATAGTAGCCACAAGCCACATGTGGGTATGAAAATATAAATTAATTAAAATCATATAAAATTTAAAATTTAGTTCATCAGTCACTTTAGCCATATTTCAAGCGCTCCGCAGCCAGTGACTACCTCTGGTGCAGAATCAGAACACTGTACAGTACTGGGCTGTGTGTGTGTTTGAGTTGCTTCCTGGAACTGTGCTTTACTTTACAATGAAAATGTAAAAGGACACAGCCCCCAAAATACGTAACACAGTTGTATTTATTTTAATCTATCTCAAAGACATGAACGTTGGCTATTCTTGGAGGTAAAGGCCAGAAGAGAGATGAATAATGTGAAAGCACTTTGCAGCATTACATAGCTGGACCCAACAAGTCCAATGACTCTGATTTAAAGTTGCTGGTCCTATAGGGTCACTATGAGTCAGAATTGACTCAATGGCAATGGGGTAACATGGTACAACAAAAAACTTCCATTTCAAGGACAATGAAATTATGCCCAGAAAAGGTTAATAAGCTCTTCTCCATTATGGATTAATAACTGATCATTTCAATTATCATTAAACATTTAGACATCAGGAACAGATAAGGGTATGGCAAAATCAGAGCAGCAGAGTCCCTGCCAAATGGACTGTCCAAATAAGGCACGTAAGATGTGTAACCCAATTATACAACAAAGGGAAAGGAAGTCTGCTTTCCACTGAGCTGGACATCTTTAGGTCAAACATGTCATACTTCTGTACTATCGTTGAGTTCAGAGTAAGTATCAAAGACAGGTTTCCACTGAAGAGATCTGGAGGAGGTATATGAAAGAAGGGCGAATGACAGCATGGTCAATGGAGTCGTAAATGACGTAAGAAAAATAGGAGATCAGAACTTCACACTGACTAAACTAGGATCTACAAAAACAGGTATTAACATAACAGAACAGAGAGCCTAAAAAAATAATTGGAGGTCAAAATATAGAATCTCAGAGAACAAAGGCATGGGTATCCACTAATCTTCTCCAGTTGGTGGAGGGACAAGGGTCAACGCTGTGGAAAAAGCTACTTACAAAGGAGGCATTTTGAATAAACTAGAGCAAAGACATGAAAGAAAGAAAGATCTTAACCGCGAAGTATCGTTCCAACCAAGTCTTTAATTATCCATGGAGAACATCTGTGCTTTCTTTAAGATAATGTAATAGATGCTAAAACATAATGAAAAAAAAAAGATAAGACTATGGAACTCATGATCCAGTGCGATATAGAGGCCACGAAGGTACATTAACAGTTAAAAGATGTAGAAAATCAGTAACTTCAAATTACACATTGGTTATCACACAAGGTACCACACCAAGGGGCAGACTAGCACTGAGTCAAGTTAAAAGGACACCTATTTAGAAAACGATGCTAAAATGGACAAATAAGAAGAAAAATGAAAACCAACAAGGGCCTAACTTCTCCTTCCCCAATTCCGATCTGAGCCTTTGGGTCTCAGCAAGTCCATCATATGTTTGTGTCTGGACACAATCCAAATATTCTGTACCACTCTCTTTTAGATTTTATTCTATCGAGAAAGCATTGGCAACTGAAATCTATTATGATGTCAAAAGGTAGCTGACAACGTAAAATGCATCCCGCTGAGTTGATGCCGCACGCGGCGAAATTTACAACAACACGAGTATCATAAAAATTATAAGAACTGCAAATTAACCACTGATTTCTAGCTCACTGACATAAATAATGGCAAGGTCCTGGATAACTTCCAAACATCTTTACCACTGTTTAATTTGTCAAAATCTATCAAGAGCATTTCAACCACAAACCTGTCCTCTAAGGTATGTTATCATTCCCACACTTAGATCAGCATCAGCGGCAACCCCAGTAGGGCTGCGTAATTACTGAGACTCCGCCAGGATTCTTCTCTCACTTTCATAATTCCTCAACATGTCAGTTTCTCACTCTTTCTTAAGTACCCATCTTACTCTCAATTATTTAAGATCATTTAAAAAAAAAAATTGGCTCTAATTTTATGAGAGATCTCCTCTGCTTTCAGAATGAGTCCCTCATTACTGTGTTCTGGTTCCTACTGAGCACAAATTAGGAAGATTTTCTGTTTACTTCCATTATTTGTGAACCAGGAATGCTGGTAGCAGTATGGTGCTAGGGTAAGTTAG
Organism: Loxodonta africana; assembly: GCF_030014295.1. Taxonomy (NCBI): domain Eukaryota; kingdom Metazoa; phylum Chordata; class Mammalia; order Proboscidea; family Elephantidae; genus Loxodonta; species Loxodonta africana. The sequence goes on along the minus strand of NC_087363.1, from coordinate 58,580,075 downwards.
CTGACAGCTGATGGGAAACCTGGCAGGTAGGGAGGTCACACTTTGAAGCAAAATGACAAAGACAACAATGCCTTTCTCTGAGAAAGGTAAAATACAGAACCCCATGTCTTCCTCCACCAACAACCAACTCTATGGACTAGTCACACAGATGAAAAGAAAATGGCTTTCATATATATGCAAACTTTCTTCTGAAAAACCGTATTTCATTCATCCAAAAAAAAAAAAAAAAACCCATTGCCATCGAGTCTATTTTGACTCATAGCAACCAACAGGACAGAGCAGAAATGCCTCATAGGGTTTCCAAGGAGCAGTTGGTGAATTTGAACTGCAGACCTTTTGGTTATCACTGAACGCTTAACTACTGCGCCACCAGGCCTCCATTTCATTCACAGTGAACTTAAAATCAGAGACTTTAACTGAAATACATAAATTATTTCATAGCTCATTGATAAACACTAAAAGATGGTTATTGTAGTTGTTAGGTGCTGTCAAGTGGATTTCAACTGATAGTGACCCCACGTGACAGAGCAGAACTGCCCCATAGGGTTTTCTAGGCTGTAATCTTTACGGAAACAAATCACCAAGTTAAGCATAATAAAATGGCTACAGAAATAGTTGATGTCAAAGACAAACGTCTTTATAAAAATCCTTCAGTAAGAAATTCTCTGTGCATGTGCATGTGTGTTTGCGCATGCGCATGTGTGTGTGTACTCCCTACCACCCCCACCACTCCCTGCTTCTCCACTGATATATGCCTAGAACAAATTTACAATACTGCTGAAAGGAAAAAAATAAATAATGTTTGGCCATAACATTGTTAGCAAAAACAGTCAATCAGTAGTATACCACTGTCTAAGTAGAAGCTATATATGTATTTGTGCAGAAACTAGGCAGCTCTAACTCTTTGATTAGCTGTAATACAATGAGCATAAGAAGATGTTCGATAGATACTAAGTAAATCTAGCATACACCACTTGCACCCAAATTGGTTTATTTCACATTTCTGTATTTTGGGGGAAAAGCAATTGCTATGTGACAGATGCACCTGGAGTCTTCCACGTGGCCTACACGCAGAAACAGCTTTAGGGTCATGGCTTCAACAACAATGAGGAAATTGCATTTTATTCTTATTTGCAAAATAAATAAAAAGCATATTTCCCCCCCATGGAACGTGTTTATATTGAGTTAATCCATGTCTACACAGAGTAAGTGAATGGTACAGATGAAGCACTGATCTGGGTAAGTCAAAGCCCAGTCATCTGCTACTGAAGATAATGATGGTTTGGCCTCAATTGGAGTTCACCCGGCTGCCTACAAGAATAAAATGCATTGTATAAATAAGCCATCAATCTTTCATTACTCTTTGCCCGTGTAAATATGGCCTGAATCCCTCCGTCAATGTCAGAGAGCTGTACCATTATGAAAACTAAACTTTTTTTCTCAGTGTGATATAATTTTCAAACTAAAAAATTGAACGAAGTACCTAGAGTGCTCTCTTCTTGTTCTCCTCAAGAAAGTCTCACCTCACAATTTTATTGTGTGTCATGGAGTCGAATCCAACTCAATTCTAACTCACAGTAACCCTATAGGAAATAGCAGAACTGCCCCATAGGGTTTTCTAGACTATAATTTTTATGGGAGCAGATCACCAGGTTTTTGTCCTGCGGTGTGGCTTGTGGGTTCAAACCGCCAAGCGCTTAACCATTGCATCATCAGGACTCCTTTAAAAAAAAAAAAAAAAAAAACCATTGCCATTGAGTCAATTCCAACTCATAGCAACCCTACAGGACAAAGTAGAACTGCCCCATAGGGATTCCAAGGAGCACCTGGTGGATATGAACTGCCAACCTTTTGGTTAGCAGCTGTAACTCTTAACCACTACGCCACCAGAGTTTCCATCAAGACTCCTAGGAGCCCCAAAATACATGCAACGAAAACTGAAAGAACTGAAAAGAAAAAATAGACAATTCAACAATAGTTGGAGACCTCAATACTTTTCTTACTATAGTTGATAGAACAGGTAGTTAGAAAATCAACAAGGAAATGGAAAACATGAACAATACTATGATCCAACCAGACCTAACAGACATCTATAGAACAACCCACCCAACAATAGCAGAATATATACTCTTCTCAAGTACACAGGCTACATTCTCCAGGAGAGACCATGTGCTAGGCCAGCATACAGTCCTCCATAACTTTAAAAGAACTGAAATCATACAACGTATGTTCTCTGTCGACCATAAAATAAAATTAGGAATTGATAACAGAAAGAAATTTGGGAAATTCACAAATATTTTAAAAGTAAATATCACACTCCTAAACAACCAACAAGTCAAAGAAAAAATCACAAGGGAAATTAGAAAATACTTTGAAATGAATGAAAATCAAGACATACCATACAAAATCATATGGGATGCAGCTAAAGCAGTGCTCAGAGGGAAATTTATAGCTATAAGCACATATCTTAAGAAAGATCTCAAATAAAGTCTTACTCTGAGTTCATCGACCAGTTAGCAAATCTACCAACACATCCTAGAGTTTATTTTTCAGTCATAACAAGACCAAGAAATTTCTAATCATTTTTACTCACTAAGAACAGATTTAAAGTTGTATTATCCAGCATGTTACAAAGTTATTTACCCATGGAAACTTTTGGTAGATTATGATTCACTTCTCAGTAATTTTATAAATGAGGAAACTGAGATCACATAGCAAGTTGGAAGAAGATACAACTTTAAAATATAGGTTTTCTAAATTTGAATCTAGTGGTTTGTCTGCTTGCCACACAATAGCCTTGCGAACGTAAATTTTTCATGGCTTATCATATTTACACACTGCAAGCCAGTAAACTGTGGCTTAATACTGTCATTCTCCTCTCTAGATGCCCACGTGTATCTGCATGTACACATCAGGAATTACAAACACATTATGAAATTCATCAAAGTGTCTGGTAACTTCCCTTCTCAACAAAGCATTTACTAAAAGACTCAAATGGCAAGATAAATCATTACTACTGCTCCGACTGAGATCAAAGTAAGTGAGTTAGGGGTACAGCATGGTAAGAGGGAGAAAGTAAGAGAAGAAAGAATGGATTTTGGTTCCTAAAGCCACATGGGAGTTATGCGAGACCATGCGATGTGGTCTGGGAGACCTGAAACTCTGACCCTAGAAAGACAGTAGAGCTGAGACTATCTCCTTGATGGTCACGTGATCAGAGAAGATAATGCCATGAAAAATCTGGACTTCAGTGGCAGACAGACCTTAATTCAAGTCTAAAATCTACTAGATACTGTTTTAAACATTTTTTTTTTTTTTTAGAAATGATTATAAACTTCTAAGCTTTAAATATTATACAAAGAATCCTGTGTACCCTTCACCCAGCTTCCCCCAATGGTGACACCTTATACAGCTGTAACAGGGTATCAGAACCAGGAAGCAAACATTGGTATATTATTGTTAACTAGATTACAGACCTTATTCAGCTTCATTTACTTCTTTCTGCTGTTAGCTGCCATTGAGACGGCCTCCAACTCATGGCAACCCCATTTGTTACAGAGTATAACTGCCCCATGGGGTTTTCTTGTCTCTAATCTCTTTACAGAAGCAATCACAGCAGGCCTTTCCTCTGCAGAGCTGTTGGATCACCACCAACCTGTCGGTTAGTAGCTGATCACAAACCTCATGAACCACCCAGGCTCCTTACTTTTTAACCATGGGCAATTTAATGTAGCTAACGTCTCTGAGCCTCAGTTCGTTCTTCTATAACATGAAGATAATGAGAGTAGCTACTCCATCATTTTTATAAGGCTTCAATAAAACAGTGCTAGTATACTGCTTGTAACGGTAGCTGACACAGAGTAAGAACTTGATAAATGGTCACATTATAATTATTAAACAAGACTTTTGGGATTTCCAGTTCTGCTCTGCCACTTTCCTTGAGGCCCTTCCTATTTTCCACTAATATAGACAGAGGTGGCATCTGCCACCATTTATGATTTGACTGATCCCAAAGGACAAAAACGCTAGAAAACCAACAGAATGTAGGCTACTCTAAGGATTGAGAGGAAATTTAATTCAAAATTTCTCTTCTTGTGCATACACTGTTTTTTTGTTTTTAAAAAAACCTCCTTTTGCCAACAACAAAATGACTTGGACATTATTGACAATGCTTTTTGAGGCCTTTGGGGTTAAAAGGAACAAGCTAATAATAGCTGCAACTTAAAGCAACATCTAAGAATAATTGTCTATAGGGTTTTGTTTCTTTTCTCTTTTTTTGGTAAGTTTTTATTTATTTATTTTCAACTGTAAGTTTTAAATTCTTAGATTTTTTTTTAGTCAAACAGAATTAACGCAAGCCTGAATCTACTCTGCCACAGTTCCCAAACCCACTTGTGTCAACACTCAAAAAAAGCATGGCTCTTAAAGAGGAGGGCTTTGTAATAGGTCTTCAATGGGCCTCCCTCTGGGCATACTTTTATGCACATGAGAAAGAACACCTACAAAGAGTTCTAGGCACAACTAAGGCTCTACTATCTGGGGGCTATCACAGGCTCCTGCAGCCCATGCCTCAACTGTTTGTATGAGCCCATCCAAGAAGGCTTTGGCATTGCAGACACATGCCACTACCCAGAATGCTCTTGGACCCTACCTCCTTCGCTGCTACATTTTCAGCACACAAGTGATTAACACATAATAGAGGAAAGAAGAACTTCACTGGGCCTTCCCTCAGCTCTGAAATTTTCATACCTAGGGAATGGGTAAAGGAGAAACCTTAGTTTAAGGAAATTCTTTTTTGATTTTTCTCTCCTCGCACTCCACCCCACCCCACCCCACACCCACTTTTTTTATTTTAAAAAATAGCTGTATTTTCAAACCCTGCCACCCACCAACAGTCTGAAACACTAAATTGTCTGCTCTGTTTCTATCAACAGTCACTGTTTGGAATCAGTTAAAAGGACCAATAATACATCCACTAATCAGCCAAAGAGCTAGACATCTTTGGTTCACTTGAATACTCAGACTTCTATTTTCATAAATTCAGAACAAAAAAGAATCATATTTGGGTAGTTTTAGCTTTGATTTCAGATTTGGGCAGTCATCTGAAATCAACCAATCTCAAACAAAATTAGATGCTAACTAAGACCACTGGAAAATAATTTAAAAACACAGGACTTGATCCACTTCAACCACCACATACATCAGTGAACTAGCCTATAAGGCATGGTTAGCCAATGTCAAGATTTATTTTTAATTGGGTCAAAGAAAAGACTTGGAGAGGAGGGGAAAGACCTTATTTTTTTCTTTGATAAAAATACCAAAATGATCAAAACATGGTTTCCTACCTGAGTTAGAAAGAAGATGCCTTTAGCTTTGTGGGCCACTGTCCCCTGTCCAGGTCTAGTTCCCCTTTTCTCAACATGAACATACGTTTCCCTTAAAATTACTTCTTTTTTCCTACCCTGGTGTTATGCAAGATCCCTGCTTGTTTTGGCAATGGAAACAAAATAAGAAGAGCCACCCAGAGTTCTCCAGTCCAAAGGGAGGAGTTTCCCAAGAAAAGCAAAGTTTTGCTGTTGTACTTCCTTTCCGCAGTGCTGAGGAGCAAGTAGCATTCTTCAGCAGGGAAACTGAGTACAGATGAGGGGGCTGGTCCTAAATTACCTATTAGAATCAGGAATGGCAGGTGTGGCCAGGGACTCTCCAAAGGTTTACAGTCGCTTAGTGAACTACTGGCAAAAAAAAAAAAAATAGGGGGGGTGAAGCGGATAAATAGACCCAATAATGCAAAAAGAAAAGGCACTTTCAAATACAAAATAGGAGAAAAGGCGATGTCTTATTTCAGCGAGCACCTAAAAAAGGCCAAACTATCGGACTGCAAAGGCAAACCTAGGCTTCATTTCTATAATCAAAATCCTCCCTAAATGGCCAGAAGGCTGAGGTGAAAGCTTTAGAAATTAAGGAGGGGCTAGCATGCTTCTACAAGAAAAACAAAGAGAGGCTTGCATATTGGATATTGGTTTCAATGAGGAAGGACCAACGCCAAAAACACTATAAGAATTAAGCACTCACATAATAGATCACTGTGAGCAAAGCTCTCCTGCAGATGTTGGAGTTGGTGAGCTAAGCCTCACACTTGGAAAGGTTGTGTGGCTGGAGTCATGATATATAAAGTAAGACCCAAGCGCCAACGTTTTGATTTAGCCAAGCAAACGTGGCTGTTTTTGTTGGGTGGAAGGGGCATTTTTTTCACAGAGCAAAGAATTACGGTAAACATCTGCAAACCATGACCACAGAAGAGGTGGTTGTTTTCATCCAAGGTCATTTTAAAGGAATAAATTTAATTAATAAAACCGCACAGTAATAGTATCCAACCTTCCAATAAGCCGACTTGCTTCCACACACAGACCTACTCGTTAAAGGAGCACTCACCAAAGAGTTTCCTGACATTGCCATGAAAAATTCATGGGGACCACTGATGTGGGATAAGAATTTTCTGTCTGAAGCAATACTTGAAAATACTAGATTTCACTTTGTACTCATTCCTTAGGCCATTGTTTTCCAGAGAGGTCTCTTGTTCTATTGGCAAGACTTTATTGTAATACTTACATTATTTAGGTAACTAAAAAAAAAAAAGCCCCACATAAATAAAATAGAAATTAATTTTGTAACGGGTTGTAAGTTTGACCTCACATATAAAAGTCTCAAACTACATCTCTCTGTCAAACTACCTTTTTGAAAATGATTATAAGAAATAACATAATCCAGACTGGTTTTTTTTTTAATTCTTCATTTGGTTCTTTCTTTAGGAAGGAAGAAGGGAAGCTAGCAAGAAACTGAATTATTGAGGCTGGTACTCAAATCCTTCAAGTTAGAGCTCTCAACATCACATTACCTTTGAACAATCAGCCACAAACCCCTCTAAAATGAGAGTCACCTACGATTACCATTATATGTTCCCAATTAACAGAAAATAATCAACATCATAAAACTAAAAGTTCCATTTGGAGTTAAGCAAATTGTGCATCTGCCATGGACATCAGAAAGGTCTCCTAGTTTAGAAAAGCCACTACTGCATAACTAAATGCTACCACTGAATAAAGCTAAAGGACTAAGGTTTACTATTTCTGACCTATGGCCATGTTAATCTGATCAATTAACAAGATACTAAGTTCACTGAAAGGCCCTGGGAGGTGCAAAGGATTTGTACTTAGGAAACCCTGGTGTCCTAGTAGTTAAATGCTACAGCTGCTAACCAAAAGTTTGGCACTTTGAATCCACCAGGCGCTCCTTGGGAACTCTATGGGGCAGTTCTACTCTGTCCTATAGGGTTGCTATGAGTCAGAATCGACCCGGCCGCAACGGGTTTGATTTGATTTAGTAACAGAAAGGTTGGCGGTCAGAACCCACCAGTGGCACCCGGAAAGAAAGACTTGGTGATCTCCTTCCTTTCAAGATTACAGCCAAGAAAACCCTATGGAGCAATTCTACTCCGTAACACATGGGGTCGCCATGAGTCACAACTGACTCAATGGCACAAAACAGCAACAGACTTCCTTTAATATAAAAAAAATTTCTCTCCCTTGGTTTCACTATTTCCCATGGAGGAAGAACCACAATTTATGAAGGTCAAACTTCAATAAGCATACGGAGTGAATAAATATTAAGTTCATCAACTCCATTTATTCCAGAGGTTGCAGTACTGGACAGAGTCACAGCTGTTGGACCAGGTGACCGCTTGAGCAACTTAGAAGCCTGGAGGCCTTAGGACTGAGCCACTGTAGGTGGTCCAACTTTTCCAGCAGTCACTCTTCAACAAACACCTATTAACACCTCCCAGGAGCCCTGGTGGGGCAGTGGTTGTTGAATGGAAGTGGAGAGGTGGGTGGGGAATAGAACCATTTTAGGCTGAATGCTGCTTCTCCTGATTTAATTGATAAGTACAAAGCAGTTCCTCCTTCTTTTTCAATCTTCCTTTTGAGCTATGGAAACCTGGGTGGTATAGTGGTTAAGAGCTATAGCGGCTAACCAAAAGGTCGGCAGTTCGAATCCATCAGCTGCTCCTTGGAAACCCCACGGGGCAGTTCTACTCTGTCCTATAGGGTCACTATGAGTTGGAATCAACTAGATGGCAATGGGTTATGTGCCAGGTAAGGAGCCCTGGTGATGCAGTGGCTAAAGTGATCAGCTGCCCACTGAAAGGTCGGTGGTTTGAACCCACCAAATGCTCCACGGGAGAAAGATGTGGCTGTCTGCTCCTGTAAAAATTACAGCCTAGGAAACCCTACGGGGGCAGCTCTACCCTGTCTGGTACAGTCTCTATAAGTTGGAATTGACTTGACGGCAGCAGGTTTGGTTCTGAGTTTTTTGGAATGTGCCAGGCACTGTGTCCAGTGTGCATCTGTAGCATGGGAGTGGGTGAGGGCTGAAGTACTATCTTTTTACTGATAGCTCACAGACTCTTCAGAGGTAATACCATAAATTTTAGGGTTTGCTGAGTCTGGAAGATTATTTTTGCATTTCTTCCTTTGTTTTCCATAAGGCTAAGCGTTATGTGCTAAGAAAGGAAAGAAGAGAGGGAGAGATGGGGAAGAGGTACTCAAGCAAGCTTTTGATACCGTTAACTGTCCTTAAATAACGATGAACCATTAGGCAAGAAAAAGGACTACAGAGGCCCGATCTTATCTAATAACTGTCAACGCCTTCAGCTGTGAAGGAGAGCCAGCCTTAATGTAACCAACTAATTCTCCCCAACACAGTCAAGATTCATTCCTGCAAGTAAGTCCAGAATCAGAGGCCACTGTGGTCAGAATTGGAATATAACTATGTACTGCTACACTAAATTATGCCTAAAGAAAAATTCAATGCATCCATCATATTTGTATAATAGAGGGATTAAATCAGCTATAATTTTCAAGCCTTAAAATAAAATTCCAAGCTTTTAAGTATATTCCTAGTGCAAGATAATGTGACAAATGTCATAATAAAAAAATAACATCGTGGAGGGAAGTGATTCTTTATCCTTTTTTAATTTTCCTTATGAAATGCATCATTTTAACCTAATGCATTTCAACATACTTATCCACAAATGTAAATTTGTTTTGATAAAATGAAGAGCCTTTTAAATCCAAATTGCGCAGTGATGCTTCTATACTGATCTGTTATAACTTAGTAATCAGAGTTAACAGACTGCCTAATTAACCAAGTCATCATTTGCCAAGATCCAAATATGGGAGGAATTGTGGGCCAAGGAGAAAATATGATGGACATGGAAATTATTAATTCGAGGAAACATGAAAAGCATGTGAAGCTAAAGTCCTTTGGTAAATTTCACACCATCTTTAATATCTTTAATTTTTATAATAAAAAGTAACGTGAAAATTAAAAAAAAAAAAAATAGATTCCATCCAGGGCTTATGGAAAACAATTTAAAAATCAACTAGGCAAACTGATAGAAAGCAATTAATTATTGAAGCCTTGAAAATCTATGAGGTAAAAATAATGCATGCCCTATGACAAGGAGCCCAGGTGGCACAGTGGTTAAGCACTCGGCTGCTAACTGAAAAGCTGGCGATTCTAACCCATCCCGAAGCTCCGCAGGAGAAAGACCTGGCTATCTGCTCCTGTAAAGATTACAGCCTAGGAAACCCTATGGGGCAGTTCCACTCTGTTCCATGGGGTCACTATGAGTTAAAATTGACTGGAGGACACCTAACAACATGATAACAAACTGCAATCACTGAGCATTTATTCAATGTGAGCATCATATTTAGTTTCACGTGGATCAAGATGTTCATATCCCAAGACCAACCCTAACCCTCTGGAAGGTACCATCTGTATCCCCATGCACCAGAAAACCAAGGTTCAAAATCTTTTGATGCCCAAGAAAGTGTATGAATAAACACACAATATCCAATCTTTTCAAAATTCTTAGGAAGCAATATTAAGAATTCTGTATTTTAACTCACCGAAATTTGATCCATGGAGGTTTGATCCATTAAATTATTATGCACCTATTAGAAGGTAGGAGTTGGGCTGACTTGAAATATGGCTCATCTTTACAAAAATCTTTCACCATCAACTTATTACTCCAAAATTTAAACATCATCAATATGTCTTAAAAGACATGTGCGTTCTAACTGAGCTAACATATTTATAAGCTAATTTTCCCAGGAAATTCAAACGCAAGTGTAAATATAGCGTTTAATCTGAGGGAAGAGGTAGTAAGTGCACAAACATGACCATTTTTTCCCTTGGCTACCTGGCAACTCCTATCCATCCTTCAAGGCCCCAGCCAAATCTCACTGCTTCTGTGAGGCCTTCCAATATCCCTCCCCATCTATCTCTCTCCAATAACATACATTCAATTCATCAGTACTCTTGTAGATTCTCTATCACTGTATTATAACTGGCCTTTCTGTCTACCTTGTAGATGTGCTGTTGTTGTTAGGTGCCATCAAGTCAGTTCTGACACATAGTGACCCTACAGGACAGAGTAGAACTGTCCCATAGGGTTTCCAAGGAGTGGCTGGTGGACTTGAACTGCCCACCTTTTGGTAAGCAGGCGAGCTCTTAACCACTATGCCACCAGTGCTCCACCATGTAGATCTAAGTATGCTAAAATCAAAGTCTTGGCTTAGGACCCAGAGCAGCGACAGATAGTGAGTAGATGGATGGACAGAGAGATTGACAGAAGCAAGGTGAGCAATGAATGAACTCTAGACTCCTGGAGGGCAGAGGCTGGGCAATATTTCTAAAGCATGGCATGCTCTCAATGTAGCAAATGTCACTGGAGATGTCCCGGTACTAGGCAGACAACTTCATGTCAGAAATCTCAGAGATGATTCAATCATGGGTAGAGCTGGACTATGTGATATCTAAAGATTCCTTTTAACCCTGTAATTCTATGTATTTACTACTCACTACTTATAGTCCCTCACTTGATACACAGAGACACACAGTCTGCCATCCCCAAATCCTGCACCCTTCTTCTGCAGCCAGCACGCCTTTCGCCACCTTTCCATTATTTTGTGTAGGTTACACGCCATCTAGGGATTTAGGGACAGGCATGTGACCCACTCCAGGCCATGCACACCATCATAGCTGCCTTCCAATGCACCCCAACCATAGGTGAGTATTTCAGGGATGGGTACATGGCACACACCAGACCAATCAGATCACCAAGATTCAAGTTAAAAACCTACAAGAATGAATGAATCTAACACAACAAAGCACAGACAAGAGACCGAGACCAATGCTTTCGGTGTGCTCTGAACTCTACCGTCTAACTTTTCAGCATCATCAGCCAGTTAATTCCCCATTATACTTAATCTGGTCACTCGAAAACAAGGAGACTTAACAAACTGTGGGCTCATTATTTTAAGGCACAGGTACATTAAAAGTGGTCCGCTCTTTGTATCATAAAGGAGATACTGATCCTTCAAATTCCTTAAGCAACAGTTGCTTATTCGTTGTCCCTTGCAACTGGCCTTTATGCAGTTTTTCAAGCCTAATATTTTACTAACATTTGAAGGTCAAAGCCCTTGGAATACAGCTCATGAATCTGTAATTCTACTGACCAAGTAACTAGAGGTGTCCAACTCTGTTACGCAGTATTAACCTCTAAGTACCCCAGATCTTAGTAACTACAAAGCCTTCCAGGTAAATGTATCCCCAGAACTAAAGGGACATTCTAGGTCTGCTTGCTGGGAAACGCCCTAGGTACAGAACTGCTGCTTTGGGAAGGAGACCCTCTCATGTACCACACTTTTTCACACAGGTGATTGAGTGGAACAAATCAATTGTTGGGTGGTCAGAGGCTAATACAAAATAAAACAAGAGCTACAGAGATGAGGTTAGTTAGAATAATGTACCAGAGAAAAATGAACCAAGGATCTAGAGAGAACGTCTTAGCAGGCACATCCAACTGGAGACAGAAGAATGCCAATTAAGTGGTTGTCCTTGTTCCTAAATCATACTGGGACATACCTTTATTTCCCTTAGCTCTCGCATTAGCAGAAAGAATTAAAGCATTTGGAAAAGTCTGGTAAGATCAAGCAGGCCCCCTCAGATGTCGTCAAAGCATAAAGGCCCAACATGCAGCGTACAAGCAGTCCCAGAGTGAAAAATGTACAAGAAAAAACAATGCTTGCAAATCAATGCCCTACCAAAACGTTTGCAACGTGAAGGCCGTATCACACAGTGAAACAAAATGTCTGGGTTCAAATTCCAGCTCTGCTCCTTACCAGCTGAGAGGTCTGGGCAAGTCATTTAACCTCATGCTGCCTCAGTTTCCTCATCCATAAAATGGATTTTTAGGACTGTATTTACCCCACAGAGTTATTGTGAGTTAATGTCAAGGGCTTAGAATCATGTCTGGCACCTAGTATATTCTCAATAAAGGTAATTATTATGGGTGGTGCAATGTTTAAATGCTCGGCTGCTAAATGAAGGTTGGCAGTTCGAACCCACCAGCTGCTCTGCAGGAGAAGAGACCTGTCGACCTGTTCCCGTAAAGATTACAGCCTAGACAACTCTATGGGGGCAGTTCTACTCTGTCCTACAGGGTCACTATGAGTCAGAATCAACGTGGCAGCACACAGCACACATACCCACATTACAGGTCAGACTTTTCAAAAACTAGAGTGGCACTATTTAAACAACCACTGCACAATCCAGTTTATGGGAATTTCTTAGAATTGGGTTTTTCATGAGTTTTGAAAATCCTACTTCTACATCTCACTACTTGACAAAGGAGGTGGTGAAAATCCTACACACAGGATTTGGTGATAGCATGAAATGCAAAGTCTTCTGGGTACACACACCTAGATAAACCCAAGAAGGCCTAAACGTACCTTATTCGAGGAGTAGAATTCTAAAGACATTACCATGTTTGGGACGTGGGCCTGGAGCAGGAGAACGGGTTTGTGTCATTGCTGATGAATTACTCGGGACAGTTACAGACAAAGCATATGCGTGGCCTTTCCTAATCAGAACACCCGGGCCAGAAGGTTATTGAAGCCCAGTGAAAACCAGTGCGAGAAACTCAACCCCAAGGACATCTTAACCTGGGCCACTGGTATTTAGAACTGGTCCCACATAACACAGCAAAATTTCAAAATGTCAAAGCGAAAGCTCTCAGAAAGCTCCTAATTTCCCCTGTGGATGCTCAGGCACCGACTGGGGTGTTGAGAACAAGGCAGAAGGAGGGACATCTAGGTTGTCAGGCTTCCCACGTAAACTGCACTAATCAAGTCTCACGTTACGTGGATCTGTTTGCCCTTTCATGAATTATTATTTTAGGTTCTGAAATGATATTTGGAAATAGTGGTGTTATATATTTTGAGGTGCCAAAATAGCTGGGTCTCAGCCACTCTGAAGGCCATTATGAGTTTAACAAAAGTTTTTTTCCCCCCCAGGAATTGTTTGCTTTGCTTACCTGAAACTCACTGAATTTTATCTTAAAAAGGATATGAGTGGCCAAACTTGATGCCTTAAACTTACATTTTAATCACATTCTTTTAATTTTATAAGTTGATAAAGTATAAATTCATAAAATGAATACCTGTTTTAATATCTCAGATAACCCTATTTATTCTTTAAATCATACAAATAGAGTATGTCACTTGATACATATCTTTCTTTGCCAACAAAAAGTTGGATAATACAGAGAGACAGGTCTCTTTCTGGGCGTCAGTTTTCTGCATAACAGATTCACAATTAACAATACACGTCAACCACAGGCATAAAGGAATAATATGGCAACATTAATAGATCATCTTCTTTAAGCTGGTGAAAGAGAACGGTGCTAACAATGCAAGATATTTATATCCATGCTCCTTTCAGGCTATATAAACGTGGGCTTTCTTTCAAAAGAGAAATGTGTGAATTTTCAGGACAGATACATCAAATATACAATTCCAACCCCCTACAAAAAAAGAAAATTTACAGGAAATTTAAGGTACCATTGATTGTGAGACAGAGATAAACCAGCTCTAACTTAAAGGCAAGATCTACCCACAGAGCAAGGTGGCTTAAGGAGAGGGCAGCTCCTGAACTTTGAATTGCTAGCTTTTGTGGATATGAGTCAGGCTTCCAAGTCTGAGCCTTGTACTGCTTGAGGTTCATAACTTGTATCATCTGTGACAGGCCATAAACATCCAGCAGTCAACATGTCAACAGCAAATATAAAACAGACCATCCACTGCCAGTTCATCCTGTACTTTCTAGTCTGAAGGTTAATTCAGCGCATGACACGTGAGTAAATATAACAGGGAATCAAGGCTCTTGAAAATGAAGACGGCAAGAAAGCACGATGCGAGTTTTGTCAGGGTAGCTCCCGATAGCCTTTGCGGATCTTTCTAAATCAGCATCGTTACACTGTTCTCAGCCCTGTGCTTTGTACACACCATCTCATTTAATCCTTGCAATAGCACAATGAGCTAGGTTCATGCTGTTACCCCCAGCTCAGAAAAGTCAACTGAGGACCAGAGAGATGAAATAATTTGCCCACGAATGAGAGTGAGGGGACTGAGCTCAAAACACAACAATCTTAATTAACCTAAAGTGCCCACAATATGCTTTAGGCCAAAATGGCAAATGATTCCATCTTCGAGGAGAAGGTAATGTATAAACCTTACTGAATAGGACACACAGAGTACCAATGACTTGTGCGGTGCAGAGGAACCCTTCAGGAGAAATCCCAAAGGTGGCATTCTATACCTACAAAAAAAGGTGATGTGTGTAATTTTGTTTCTTCTCTCACTTCCTCATCATGTAAATACAGGAATTCACATGAAAATCCCCAAATGTACTCCTGATCGGTTCAACAAATACTGTGTGTGTGCCTACCACATGCTGTTGTTGTTAGCTGCCATTGATTTGGCTCCAATTCACGGAGACCTTGAGTATTGACAGAACAAAATGTTGCCCAGTCCTCTGCCACCTTCATGGTCACTGGTATGTATGAGTCCACTGTTGTGGCTATGATGTCAATCCATGTCAATGAGAGTCTAGGCACTGTTAAACCATGGGGACGCCACAATGAGCAAGGCAGGCCTGCCCCCTGCTTATTGCCTGGTAAACAGACACTTAAATAAATCACCTGCCCCTGTGATAAATACATCAAACCAAAGGCTGGGGTGGAGAATAACAGAAAGACAGTGGTTCTCCTTTATTTGGGTGGCCAGAGAAGGCTTTTTCAAGGAGTTGGTATTTGAGCTGAGCACTAAGGGGTGAGAAGGAATTATCCCCGAGAAGAGCAGAAGCTCTTCCAGGCAGAGAACATCAGGATTCAGAGGCAAGGGAGATTTTGTGGCACCTGAGCATGGTAACAGTGTTGAAATAAAATATTTGAAATCCCATCACAAAAACTCAAAATTTCCAAAAATCTTTAGAACGTGTAAGATCTTTCAGCCACTCTCTCCACTCAGTCTACCACCTGATGAAAACAAAGCCTGTGGTAAGCAGTTTCTTGAAAGGTACTAATCAAGTCTGGTGGTCAGTGTCCCCAAGACCATCAACTCTGTAATGTGCATCACAATTAAGGAAATCACGCAACATTCTATGACACAGATGACGTGACTCCCCCTCTCATCCAAGAGTGCTCGGAAACTCAAGAGAAGGTCACAGCCATGTGGCTGTCGTTACTTCTCAGTCTTTGGAACACATCCCCAACTGGGCCATCCGTGAGCACTGCTGACAATGTGTGCCGCAGTCATTTGGCAGCTTCCGTGAGCAGACAACACTGTTATGTCAGGGCCATTCCCAAGAAGATCAGTGGGAGATCAGGCTGGCTTTGCAGAGCCAGCACAGAGGCAGGGCCAGGAGATGGGGCGGGGACAATCAACGTCGTGTAGCATCAGCCTGCACAAGTGAAACCCTACGGAGCCTCAGATTATCATCAGCGATACCAACTTGAAAGCTGTTAGTGAATTCTGCTTGGTAGGCAGGCCGCTTGTCTAAGTGAAAAACGGAATAAAAAAGGAACGGTATGCCTCTCGGGGGAGCTCACCAGAAGGGGACCCAGAGATGTGAGCTCTGTAATCGGCTGTCCAGAATTACACATGGCTACAGGTGTCCTTTGGAAACTCTGGTGGCGTAGTGGTTAAGTACTACAGCTGCTAACCAAAAGGCTAGCAGTTCAAATCCGCCAGGCGCTCCCTGAAAACTCTACAGGGCAGTTGTATTCTGTCCTATAGGGTCGCTAGGAGTCGGAATTGACTCGACGACATGGGTTTTTTGGTTACAGGTGTCCTTGAAGACTTGCATCAAGGCTGCTGCCCAAGGCTCTCCTTAAATTTACAGGCAGATACAAAGATTACAGACGTCACTATGGATTACACCTCAACATAAAGACAACAAAAATCCTCACAAGTGGACCAATAAGCAACATCATAATAAACAGAAGAAAGATTGAAGTTGTCAAGGATTTCATTTTATTTGGATCCACAATCTATGCCCACGGAAGCACCAGCCAAGAAATCAAACAACATGGTGCACTGGGCAAATCTGCCACCAAAGAACTCTTTAAAGTGTGAAATAGCAAAGATGTCACCTTACGGACTAAGCTGAGCCTGACCCAAGCAATTGTATTTTTAATCACCTCATGGGCAAATGACAGCTGGAGAACGAGTAACGAAGACTGAAGAACTGATGTCTTTCAATCATGGTGTTGGCAAAGGATATTGAACACACCATGGACTGCCAGAAGAATGAACAAATCTGTCCTGGAAGAAGTACACCCAGAATGCTCCTTAGAAGTAAGAATGGCGAGACTTTGTCACACATACTTTGGACATGTTACCAGGAGGGACCAGTGCCTGGAGAAGGACGTTGTGATTGGTAAAGTAGAGGGTCAGTGAAAAAGAGGAAGACCCTCAGTGAGATGTATTAACACTGTGGCTGCAAAATCGGACTCAAACATAGTCACGATTGTGAGCATGGTGCAGGACCAGATATTGTTTCGTTGCTGTTCATTGGGTCACTGTGAGACGCAACCAACTTGATGGCACCTAATAACAACAAGATCAGTGCTGGAGTCCCTGGGAAGTGCAAACGGTTAACGCACTTGGCTGCTAACTGAAAAGTTGGAGGTAAAGGCCACCCAGAGGCACCTTGGAAGAAAGGCCTGGAGATCTACCTCTGAAAAATCAGCCGTTAAAAACCAGTTCTACTCTGACAAACATGACATGTCCAGGAGTCAGAGGTGACTTGATGACCACTGTCCTTAGAATCTGTGCTAAGTTCTTTACATGGATCATCTCACTAACTCCTCCCAGGGAGCCAGATTCTATTTTCACCCCCATTTCCCAGGTGAGCAGGCCTGGCCCAGAAAGGTTAAGTAATTTTCCCAGAGTCCTTCAGCCAGTAAGTAGAAAAGGTGAGTCTAAGCTGCTATAACTTCAAAGCAGACACTCTTGGCCTTGATGCTATCCTATATCCTCTCTCTCCTTAGCGGGCAAGCAATAAATGTTTGTGAACGCATCAACTACTGCACGTTTCATGAACACCCACCGCAAGCCAGTATGGGCAGAGAATATATTATGAAACACAGGTCTAAGTCTCACGTTAGGAGATGGAACTTTGTGTTAGAAGAACCTACAGGCCCATCTGGAATAGACAAATTGGAGAAGGTTGGCTCATTCATGCCCTCTTCCCTTTGCGTCTCTCTCTCAGGTAAGCTTTTAGCACATATAAGAGGAGCAGTGACTCACAGAGATGTAGAGTGGGTACCACTGCTCTGTCTTTACATCTTCACAAGAACAGGGGGGCAGTGCACAGCCGGCAGCAATGTTCCCTAAACACCCTAGGGAGCGCAGAAGTGGGTGTGAGCCTGCACATTACTAGGACTTCACACTGGACCTTGAGAAACAGCAAAAAATTACGTCCATAGGAGAGAAAACCCATTAGCAAATTCAGGAGTTTAAGTTTTAGTTTATGACTCCCTTGAGAGAGAAATTTATTCCTCAGATTTGCCATAACATACGAATATGACAGTCCTAAAATATTTACTGAAATTTGTATCTTTGCTAAGAACTAAATAGGCTGAAATTTTAACGTAAAAATCAAATAAACCATCCTACACACATGGCTGAAGAGAGTCAATGGGGGGCAGAAGGAATTTATTCAAATACAAAAAAATTAAACATGTAAGAAAAATTGACATTATGGTTGTGTGCAAGTAGTTGCTATAGTTTCTCAGTAACTATTCTCCTTTTCTTCCTTTGTACCAGAACCCAGACTTTGTCTGGGACACCAAGCTGCTTAAGTCTAAGGCTGCATTTCTCAGATGGATAGCTAGGGGAGGCTGAAAGGATATAAGTAGAAGTAAGTTACTGGGTAAGGCTTCAGGGAATACTCTTTAAAGGGGAAGACTATGCTTTCAGTTCCTTGTTTTTCTGTCTCTTCCTGCCAGAATATAGAGGCAATGGCTGGAGAGCCAGCAGCCATATTGTAACTTTAAGGATGAAGTAATACACTTGAATAAGCAATCAGAAAAGAAAGCAGAGGGCATTTACCAACCATGAACTGCCTCTTCTCCAGATGTGTTTTATGTGAGAGAATGAACAACTAATTTTTTAAAAAGCTTATATAGTTAGATCTCTATTACTAGCAAATAATTCCTAACAGATACAAGATTTAAAAAAAAAGGTCTAAAGATTACACTAATTTTTTTTTTTTTTAAGTAAAAAGAAACTAGAAAATTCATGAATTGGGATTCTGATTACCCTTCTATTCCCAAAGCCGTCTGTTTAAGTATGACTTTCTTTCTTAATTAGTGCTGCTAGTCCAGGGAAGTATATTTGCCGAGCCTATCTCTATGTTTTGACATGCAAGACTTGTGAAATTCAAACATACTAGTAGACGTTCAAAGCAGTATTATTTATTAAGGCCTATGTTAATGGTGGAAGATCTGAAAATACTCTCAGATTCTGATGATTAAAAGAAATATAAGCATTCTTCATTGTCATTTGATCTTTAGCCTGCCTAATCTACCCTTATATCCCTTCATCCACATTTGATAGGAAAAAGACATTTCAACGACTTGTCCATCAAATGTAAAAGAGAAGGAATGTACAGAAAAACCACATTACTCAGGAAATAAAAGAGCTTCCCCACACTCATTTAGCTCCTGAAAGCCCAATGTGATTTACACGGTGAATGAGGCATCCTCCACTTGGTGAACCAAAATGACTGGGTACACCTAGTACATCTATAAGGAGTTTTGAAATTTTCAAAGTGCAAAGTGCTTTCATATATATTATACCTTGTTTCACCCTTACAAGGTCAGGGGGACTGGTACCTAGGAGATGACATGCATACAGATAATATGTCCCCCTTTGATGTATTAGATCAGGGATTAGCAAACCATGGCCTTCAGGCCAAATCCAGTCCCCAGCCTGTTTTTGTAAATAAAGTTTTACTGGGACATAGCCATGTCCATTTGTTTACATATTGTCTATAGTTGCTTTTGTACAGCCCTGGTGGTGGCGGCGCCATGGTTAAGAGCTTGACTGCTCACCAAAAGGTAGGCAGTTTGAGTCCACCAGGCACTCCTTGGAAACCCCATGGGGCAGCTCTACTCTGTCCTATAGAATTGCTATGAATCAGAATCGATTTGGTGGCAATGGGTTTGGTTGGGTTGGATGGTTGCTTTTGTGCTACAACTGCATGGTTGAGTAGCTGGGACAGAGATTAGGGCCCACGTGACAGAAAACGTTTACTACCTGGCCCTTTACGGACAGTTTGCCGGCCCCTGCCTTAGATCACCTTCCCACTAATATGATCCAAGTTATGGACACTGTTCTTGAAAACCATAAAGCTATCACCAAACCAAGCCAAACCCTTTGCCATCAAGTCGATTCCAACTCATAGTGACCCTGAAGGACAGAGTAGAACTGCCCCATACAGTTTCCAAGGAGCACCTGGTATATTTGAACTGCCGACCTTTCTGGTTAGCAGCCATAGCTCACAACCACTATGCCACCAGGGTTTCCAAAGCTGTCACAGAAAGCAGCAAATATATTCCTGCTAGCTTTGAAGCTGGTACTTGATAATGGGAAAGTCCATTATTTTCCTCAGGAATACTGTGTCTCCTACCTGTAGAACTGAATGGCAGTTTTTAGGCGATACGCAATATTGCTGGTGTTTGCCACTTACCCTGAACTTGTAGCGTGACTCACAGCCATAAAAAGCCTGGGGGTCACTGATAGGGGGCACGCATAATGCCACAGGACAGCAACACACGGACAGACACTGCAATCAAAAAGAAAAGAAGAGAATCAGTGAGGGGACACATTGTCATGCGTCCAAAGCAACACATACATTTGAAGCCTAAGTATTCCTTGTTTACACCCAATGTTTACATTCAATATATAATAACGTATCCACATGCTTTTTCTCTCCTTTCCCTTCTAGAACCAGCATTCAATCTAGCTCATAATCTGAGTTTAATGTTACAGGATTCGTAATAGAGGAACGCAAAAGGTTATAAAGTCAAGTAAAAGTCTTACACTTTAAGACACGGCTTTCGTGTAGAATTTTTTTTTTTAAATTCCGTATTTTCTTTCCTTTTTTAAGGACAAATGCTTATAATTACAATGCTAACTCATCCTGAGAAAGAAGGGCAAGATGATTACCAGTTCAAATGACAATTTTGCTTTGGGTTTTGGTCTTTCAGTCTCTCTCAATGCATCCAATAGAAGGGACTGGAAGAAATAAAGTGTAAGCGAGTGTGCACGTGTATGTACAGGCGTGTGCACGCGCACGCACGCACACACAGGAAAAGACAGGCTCTCCTCTGCCAGCGAAACACCAAATCCGACTTGCTACCGTGAGCAGCTCTTTTTCCAGTTGGACTTAAAATGCAGAGGAGGTTGTGACACATCCTTCTCGTGGCAACAGTTTGCGTGTGCCTGTGCACATGTGCTGAGGCTGCAAGCTTTCAGGGCTTACTAGGGTTATTAGTAGAATATTTACTAAATCCATTTCCAAGTAAGCTGAAGTTGCTGACGGGTAAATCAACCCATCCTCATGAACTTTCAGAAAGTTTCTGTGAAGAGATGTCAGCAGCATGGGTTTTGCATGCCAGGCCTTTTCCACACAGAGCCATAAGATGGTAACGCCACGTATACAGTTCTAGTGTTTACAGCGCGGACTCTCTCTGCTTTACGGGAGAATGGAGCTACAGAATGAGTGGACAGCATGAGATCTTCCTTGCGTGTGTGTTCTCTTCTCTTTCAACAATAAACTCAGACAAAACCCCATGAATGTGCGTGTTTTCTAACCTATTCAGACGGAGAAGTTGAAACTGAAAAGGAGATGTATGAAGTTTTTTTGATTTGAATAATTACATCTGTCCGGAAGCTGTGTGGGTTGTCTATCTACCAGAACTCAGAAGAGAGCTTAGAGATGCTGCTCCTGGTGGGTGTCTCTTCCTGATAAGAAAATAACTCAGGCCAGATTTGTCCACATTGTGTTTTCTAGGTATCAGTTTCCATGTGTGTGTAAGCTGTTTACCAAACAACCCATGGCTTAAGAATCTTCTTTCCTTTATGAGGTTAACACGCTGTGTTAGCAGCATTCCTCTTGAACAAGGCAGCTTAAGAGTATGATCACAATGCATAAAAAATAGTGTTCGGTTTTTTTTTTAAAGATAATTTCAGTTGGCAAAGGCTGTAATCGTTCAAACTTAATTGGTGAACTCATTAATGAGCAATTGTCACCACAAGAAAGAAGACCACTGTCATTGACTTAACAGAGCAATGAGATAACAAAGTTAATGACATTGTTTTCAGTGGGTTTACACTGGCTTCCTTTTGGGATCTACATTTTCCAAACGTTTGTTCTGACACTCCATATTGTGTGCTGGTCTCAACAAAAAACAATCAGCTGTGGACTCGTCAAGGAAAAGTCAGCAGATCACAGCCCTCAACATCATCAGGGCAAAGTAATTGGAAAACTTTCCTACCCTTTATTATCTACTTGTAAAATGTTATAAGCCTGTAAACTAGTTAATTTATGAGCCATGTTAATAATTTGCTCACACTTGATCGCAGGTTTTGCAAACACAGTTTCCAGGGCTGTGGGAAGATAATTTGTAGGTCCGGCTTCTCTCCTAAGGGGACACCAACTAATTTGACACAGTAACATGACACTGATGGCGGGCACACTAATGACCATATTCCAAGATGTGGCTGTCAGCCTGTCACTCCAGTGAGAAGCTGGTTTGCTTTCACGGCAGCTCAGTACACGATGCTCAACTAATTATTCAGACAGCGGCATTCATGAGAGCCCGTGTGTTTATTTTCAACATACTAACCGGTGCTTAGCTCCCATTTGTCTGATATGGTCACCGATTAAAATGTGTTTCATGAATAGTAAATTTGAACTCTAATGTAACAAAGCAGCACAGAAGGAAAATGAAGAAGAGCTGACTGAAAAGCCAACGTGGTCAACACAACTAGTTTTTTGGCTCAAAGATCATCAAGGACAAAGTGACAGGTAGTAGTAGGAAATGCCCTAAGTACTGAGAAAGAGTGCAAGGAATATTTTTAATCACATGTATCCAGGTACAATCTTGACTTGTGACCAAGGCCACTGAAACAAGACACAGTCAAGAGTAACTTCCACCTCAAACAAACTTCACTAATTTAAAGATTTTTAAATTAGTTTTTCCCTGGAATGGCCAAAAGGTTTGCTTTACCGGGCTTTTGCAACCTTACAGAAGTTTGATCGTTGATTAAATGCTCTCAAACATGATATTTATGAACATCACTCGACGCAGTTTTGTTTTTTCAAAATCTACTGTAAGACTGTACTACTCTTCTTTTTTTAGTGTATTTTAGTATTCTCTTGTATATCTTGTTTCGAGTCTCTGAAACCTTGGAATCAAGTTCTTTCTACTTTGAATTCAATTTCTATTTTGATATGATAAATTTTGTCCTTCATTTTATGGTGATTACAATCTTCTTGAAAGTGCTAAAAAGCAAAGACGGCATCTTGAGGACTAAGGTGTGCCTGACCCAAGCCATGGTATTTTCAATGGCCTCATATGCATGCAAAAGCTGGACGATGAATAAGGAAAATTAAAGAATTGATGCCTTTGAATTACGGTGTTGGTGAAGAATATTGAATATACAATGGACTGCCAGAAGAACAAACACATCTATCTTGGAAGAAGTATAGCCAGAATGCTCCTTAGAAGGGAGGATGGAGAGACTTCATCGCACGTACTTTGGACATGTTATCAGGAGGCACCAGTTTCTGGAGAAGAACATCACACTTGGTAAGGTAGAGGGTCAGTAAAAGAGAAGAGGACCCTCAACGAGACAGACTGATACAGTGGCTACGATGATGGGCTTCAGCATAGCAACAACTGTGAGGATGGTGCAGGGCTGGGCAGTGTTTCATTCTTTGATCATAGGGTTGCTGTGAGTCAGAACCCACTTAAAGATACCTAACAACAACATAATCCTAAAATATTCATATAATCATTATTTAAAATGAATAACTGCAAAAAAAAAAGGTGTGCTTAGATCTACTAGAGGTACTGAAAAATTCAAACCACCCCTGATCTAGGTCATTGTAAAAATGTGCATTTCAAGTTAAACAATAGTGATAGTGTCGCAACCAATGTGCTCTCTACCGTTACGGTAAAGAATTCTAACCTGCACTGTGTATGACTTCTGATGTTATAAAACAGCAAAATAATTGAGTCCACGCAGAACGCACTGGGAGTGAAAATGTCATTGCATAAAATATTTCTTGGTATGTATTTCTAAACTTACTCGCGCTGAGATAGATCTGTAATTTTAAAATGTCAGAATTCCTAAATGACACACAACATGTGGTGAGCAGATTCAGATCCCAGGCTAATGTTTTAAATGTATTTAACCAAGTAATTCAGATAAACCATCCCAAATCAGCATGACTGCCTCCAAATACTGCTATTTCCATAGGTACCTGTTGCAGACAGCTTGTCAGACTATTGAAATCTCTTCCTACTTCATGTGTGGTAAGGACTTGTCCTCCATAATAATCTACGAAAATCTAGTCAGCCTGTGGCTGAGACTGGCCAGGTGCTCCTTAAAACCATTTCCTCTTCTTTCTGATCACGTAGCAGGAATGCATTTCCCAGGCTCCCTTGCAGCTACGTGGGGCCTCGTGACTAGCTTCTGGTCAAATAGATGTGAGTATGCCACCGTCAGCCTGACCCTGAACCCTCCTTCACCACCTCTAATGCACTCTCTTCCCTTGATGGTGTCCAGAAGAATTCACCTGAGAACTGCTGGTTCTGGGAAGAGGGTGGAGTCACTAGGCAGAATGGCCCTGGGTCCCTTAAAGACCACGTGGAGCAGAGTCACCACCCCTGCCCGCACCAACCAGCACTAGACAGTGTGATACAGAAGAAATAAACCTGCATATGTCAAGCCTCTGAGATCCAGGAATGGTTTTTACACCCACCACCATCTCTTACCCAAATATATATATTAAAAACAAAAAACAACAAAAAAAACCCCAAGCCCATTGCCGTCGAGTCAATTCCGACTCATAGCAACCCTATAGAACAGAGTAGAACTACCCCATAGGGTTTCCAGGAAGCGGCTGGTGGATTCGAACTGCCAACCTTTTGGTTAGCAGCCAAGTTCTTAACCACTGCATCACCAGGGCTCCACCCAAATGTATAGATCTTTCTAATTTTTTTCCAAGGACTTCTGAGGTGTCCCTGGGTGGTGCAAACGGTTAACAAGCTCAGCTGGTAACTAAAAGGTTGGAGGTTCAAGTCTACCCAAAGGCACCTTGGAAAAAAGGCCTGGCGATCTACTTCTGAAAAATCGGCCACTGACAATCCTATGGAGTGCAGTTCTCCTCTGACACACATGGGTTCACTGTGAGTTGGAGTCAATTCAAGGACAACTGGCAACTGGTAATTTCTCCCTAGCTCAGATGTTATACTTGAGTCTCTGTGCCAGCATAAGTAAGCAGAAGTACCATAAATTTGGAAAAATTCCTAAAGATGTTTTATATTTGTGATTATTTGTTCCTCTTAATAAGTTAAAATAAGGCATGGTGGCTCAGTAGTAGAATTCTCATCTTCCATGTGGGAGGCCCGAGTTCTATCCTCAGTCAATACATCTCATGTGCCGCCAACACCCGTCTGTCCGTGAAGGCTTGCATGTTGCTGTGATGCTGAACAGGCGTCAGAGGAGCTTCCAGATTAAGACAGATTAGGAGGAAAGGCCTGGAGATCTACCTCCAAAACTCAGTCAATAAAGACTCCATGGATCACCACGGTCCCTCTGCTACCGATCACAGGGATGGTGCAGGACCACACAGTGTTTCGTTCTGGGGTCACCATGAGTTGAGGACTGACTCAATGGCAGCTAACAACAATATGCTTAAGAATGGGAAAGGGAATCAACAGCTAACGTATGCCCACCATGTGCCAGTCATGCTTTTACTAACGTACTCTTCATGCAGCCCTGCGAGGAGATTCCACTCCCATTTTATAGATGAGAATACTGAGCCTCTAAGAAGTGACATACAAGCAAATGTCACGGAATGTCAATCTACTTAACATTTTCCCAGTTGAACACTTCTTCGTTTTTAACATTCAAACTTCATAGAAAATCTGTATTTCCAAATAAAACACTTTTGGCTTTGCTTATAAAAGAAAAAATTCTATTACATCCCCCAAAACTCAAGGCAACATTTTAAACAAAATGTGTTAGGAGAAAAGTGTCAAGTTATATTACAAATACAATTGGTACGATGTCAGAAACTCCTGGGAAGATTATGAAAAGCCAGCAACAATGGTACCTTAGATGTTCTTGATGTCAAAAACAAAAACAAACAACCCCACATTTCATACCAAATATATGTTGAGATCAAACAGATTGTTGAGTAATTAATGTTTTAAACATTTTTTACATCTCTAATATGACAGTTACAAGTTCAAATCGACTCTACGGCAATGGGTTTGGTTTTTTTCAGTTTTTTTTTTTTGGTTAATGTGATAGTCAAAGGCCCTGGTAGCACAGTGGTCAAGTGCTCGGCTGCCAATCTAAAGGTCCATGGTTTGAACTTAGCAGCCACTCCTCGGGAGGAAGGTATGGCAGCCTGCTTCCATAAAGATTACAGTCTCGGAAACCCTGTGGGGCAGTTCTCCTCTATTCTATAGAGTCGCTATGAGTCGGAATAGACTCAACGGTAGTGGGTTAACGTAAAAGCTATCACCATAAGGCAATTTACTGCATTTTAGTCATAATTTAGATTAGGGGATAGCAAACTTTTCCTGTAAAGAACAAGACGGAATATTTTAGGCTGTGTGGGCCATAAGGTCTCTTTTGAAACTATTCAACTCTGCCACTGTAGCAGGAAAACCACCATACACTACATGTAAATGTGGCTGGGTTCAACAAAACTTTATTTACAAAAACAGGCAAAAGCATCCATTTTGCCTGTGGGATGTAATCTGCCAACTTCTGTTGCAGAAGACTGATTGAGGGGTTACCCGTTATAATTTTTCCTATATGAAATGATGGGAAATAAGCTCTGGGTAGCCTTTTCACCCAGGATACACGATTGCCAGAAATGGATTATTGATGTTAAATGAGAGAAGCCTGATTTGCCAAAGGGTTGAGACCTAAACAGTTGGCAGGTCCCAGTTTCCACTTCAGGTCTTCCCCTCTAAAGTATGACCTCTTTCCAAGGACTGAATCACCCATATGAAGAGCTTACTTGCGTTCCATGCCATTTTGAACAAAACCCCAATACCGTAACAAAAAGGAAAGGTGGACGCTGTTTCTCAGCCAGTACAGTCAAGCCCCTGTGTTAAGCTAATGGAGGTATTACCTTAAAGTGGCCTTATATTAAGAACTTATTTTTAAAAAAGAAATAATATTCAGGTTTAAAATGTCACTAGAACAGTTTGGTGGTTCCTTAAAACTTTGAACACAGAATTACGCATCACCTAGGAATTTCCTCCTAAGTATATACCCAAAAGACTTGTAAGCAGGGACTCAGGTACCTGTACAACAATGTTCACTACAGCATTAGTCACAAGAGCCAAAAGGTGGAAACAATCCAAGCATCCATCCTCAAATGAAAAGGTAAGCAAAATATGGTGTGTCTACACAATGGAATATTACTCAGCCATGAAGAGAAAGGAAGTCCTGATACAGACTATGTATCAGAAATAAGTCGGACACAAAAGGACAAACACTGTATGTCCCACTTGCATGAGATATTCAGAACAGGCAAATGGTAATTAGCGGTTACCGGGGCTGCGGGAGGAGGGAATGGGAGTTACTGCTGAAGGAGGAGGGCTGATGTGAAACTTTCGGCCACGGATCATGGTGATGGCTGCACAACACTGTGAATGTAATTAACATCACTGAATTGTACACTTAGAAATGGCTAAAATGGCAAACTTTTTGTTAAACATATTTACCGTGATAAGTTTTTTTAAAAAGTCTCTGGGGGAGTAAAGCTAGATTTTCAAACTTAAATAGTTTAAAAATCAGGGGTGAAAAAAAAAAAGTTACCCTAAATTAGAGACAAAAAGCTTTCTTGGATTTGGAGGATATTTTTTCTCAACCAATTTCAGGGTAAGAGCTATGTGTCCAGTGACAGAATATGCCAGAAATAACATGTCTTATATATTCTCCATTATTCTCTCAAGAATATAAAGATGTTGTAAATAAATTTTGGTTCTTCTTCTTTTTTTTTTTTTTTAATGACAAGTCTCAGCTACATACCCCTAGAAACAATTAAAAAAAAAAAAAACTCAGTTCTCCATTAATATTTTATTGTAACAGGTAACCCCATAAGATGATTTAAGACATAAAATGGATACGTTTTATGAATCTTTTTTACCTAAAATGTCAATCACAAGAGAACGAAAGCAAGTATATGATAGTCCAGGATGATACAGAAATACTTTATAGTCATTGAAAATTATACCCAAAGTAGGGGGATGTATTCAAATGCTTGGTATCACAAGGCGTGAGATAAGCAAGGTGGAAAAACTGTACCCACTCTACAAAAAAAGGCACAACAATAAAGAACTGAAAAAAATTAACAGCATTTGCCCTAAAGAAACAAACAAACAAAAAAAAACCTTGCCCTCCAGTGGATTCCAACTCATAGAGACCCCATAGGGTTTCCAAGGAGCAGCTGGTGGATTCAAACTGCCGACCTTTGGTTGGCAACTGAGCTCTTAACCACTGCATCACCGGGCTAAAAGGGATGGGATTAGGTGGTATTTTTAAGAATATTTTGTATTTTTCAGATTTTCAAGAACAAAACATTTCTAAAATTCTGGCTATATAATTTGAAAAAGTTATCTGGATTTCAAAAAGAAATTCGTTGTGCACTTAAACTCATTTATTAATGGATTTTGACTGCCTCTTTCCTAGACTAGGAATATCTGGAGAGCAGAGACTGGTTTTCTCTCTCATGCTCCAAACCCTGTGTTTCTGGCGTATTATACACTCAATTAACATTCCTGAAAGCAACTGACGAGACCACCTTACTTTTAAAAAGTCCTCTTTATTTGAGATTTCACAAATAAATTAATTTTTTATACTTCAAGCCTTTAAAAGAAATTGTGTTTAAAAAAGGTGACTGCTTGTGGGTTCTATCTGTAAATAAATTGCACAAAGCAAAATTATACTTTCTCCTCTTTTCTTTTACCATGGTAGCACACAATAATTTGTCTATTAATAACTTAAAATAATTCTGAGTCAATTGCTCATTAAAAACAAAATACATCTTGATCTCGAAGCCTGGCATTTCATAAACATTTACCCCCAAATGCACTGCCTGCTTTGAAGCTGGGATGGTAAGCTACTGATTGACAAGCAATTTCTGCACAGGAGGAGGGAGGAGACCTCTGTGTCAGTGGGGAGAAGGGTGCCATGCTGCCTTCACACACTCTCCCAGGGAGTATCTTCCCCAACAGCCAAAATCACACATTCTCAATCTCTCTCTCTCTCTCACACACACACACGCATACACACTCACTCCCTGCCTGCAATCTTCCAATGGCTCCCCAGTACTCTTAGGATAGAGCCCAAACTCTTCCAGTGGCTTATATGGCCAGCCTCCAACTCTACTACTCAGCTGTACTCTCCCCACTCTGGGCGTTTGTCTTATCTGCCAAGTTTCCCATCACTGAGCATTTGTTCTGGGCTGGGAGAATGGAAGGAAGAGAGGTGGGGAGGAAGGCAGGGAAAGAGGGCAAGTGAGGATGAGATGAATATCTCAGCTCCCCTCCCCCCGCCCCCCCGGCCGAGAACTGCTGCGGTCAACGAGACAGTAGAAAAGAAACAGACCTTTCTTGAAAAAGCAAACAAAGCATCATGAAATAAACACCCTACTATATGTTTTCCTCCACTTACTGTCTCATGAACATTCTCCTGTATCATTTACACATTATGTGTACTGTGTCACCATTTTAAGGGTTGATAAAATTTCTTGAGCCAGTCAGGTGGATGTTTTGCTGAGTTCCTATGAACCCTGTGGTTCTCAGGAGCCATCTCCAGTGATGAGGGAAAGATCCAGCAACTACAAACACAGCAGTTCTGCCTTCGTCATTTTTCTATTCTGGGGTTCCTTGAGTGATTTGATTTGTGGGGAAAGAGGGATAAAGGTGCCATGCTTTAAAAAATTTGAAAACCTTGAATCTAGGCTAACTCCTTTTCCAGATACAAGATGACATTTCAACAGTATCCTACCCAATTTGACCAGTATTTCCTCCCTTACTTTTCACGCTCTGCCCACCAAATCGAGGCAAGTTCTCCTTACTCTCCTTCTCCTCTGAATAGAATCGTACCCAGCTTTCCCACAAAGCCTTCCACTAAAAATACAGCAAAGCATTTCTCTTTCATTCTTCTGAAAAATGAACCATAGATACCTGTGACACCATCCATTCCATCCTTAAAGTCTACAGCCCTTTTCATTTATTCAACTGTGTAAGAGATTATGTCTGCTCCAAAACCATAGTATAGTTTTTCTGAGGCACAGGCTG
Source organism: Loxodonta africana (assembly GCF_030014295.1). Lineage (NCBI taxonomy): Eukaryota > Metazoa > Chordata > Mammalia > Proboscidea > Elephantidae > Loxodonta > Loxodonta africana. The sequence goes on along the minus strand of NC_087363.1, from coordinate 58,550,041 downwards.
TCTTCTATTTCTTTGGATGTCCACAGTGCTAGTCAGTACGGAGCAGGAGCCCTGGTGGTGCAGTGGCGCAGTGGTGAAGTGCTCAGGCGCTAACTGAAAGGTCGGCAGTTGGAATCCACCAGCCACTCTGTGGGAGAAAGATATGGCAGTCTGCTTCTGTAAAGATTTACAGCTTTGGAAACTCTGTGGGGCAGTTCCACCCTGTCCCGTACGGTTGCTATGAGTTCGAATTGACTCAACAGCAATGCATTAGGCAGTACAGAGGAGTCTTTTGGTGGCGAAAATAGTTAAGCACTTGACTACTAGCCGAAAGGTTGGTGGTTCAAACCTACCCAGAGGTACCTCCGAAGGCCTGGCAATCTGCCTTCAAAAGAGCACACCCTCGAGAACCCTATGGAGTACAGTTCTACTCTGCACACACGGGTGGCCATGAGTCAGAATCGACCTCATGGCAATTAACGACAGGCAATACTGTCCAATGGTTAAGAACAGACTATTTGGAGTTACTCAGGGCTAGTTTCAAATCTAGAATCTAAATATCTATTAGTTGTGTGGTCATGGGTCATCCAGGTCCCACATTAGCCTACTTCACCTTTCTGAACACCAGTTCTCCCATCTGGGAAGTAGGGCAGTAATAAGCACCGGGCCTCCTTTACTGAGATTACTGAAACAAAAGTATGTAAAGCACTTAGCACAGTGCCTGGCCCAAGGCAAGCCTGCAATTCATGCTTTCTGGATGAAAAAAAAAAACAGAGTAGTAAACAAAAAACTATACTCTTAAAAGTTAATTCCATGTTCTCCTGAAGACATAACAATTCGCCCATAGGTCCTGTGTAAGCCCGTAACAACGGCAAACGGGAAAGGTCTAGTTAGTCCTCAGCAACACATTTGAACTCTTTTCTCTGGAGCTGTCAACTCCAGGAGTAGAAGAGAAAAATGCTTCTAAGTGCAGAACACAAACAGAGCCCACCAAATGAAAGCGGACCTGCGTGGAGTAAGACGGACTCACCATTCACGGTCGATTATTTCATTTGATGGTGACAGGACTGCAAGCCATTTGGCTCATCCACAAACAAACTGTCCTACTGAATTCCACAGAAGAAGACTGGCTCTTAGTTCGGGTTTCACTGAAAGACATCCTCCTCCCGATACTCAAAAGTAAGCGCCACCGAGGGCCGGCACAGCCCCTGGTCTCTGGGGGGGCAAGGGCATTGACTGAGGAGCAGGCTACAAAATCAGGTGGCGCCATTCTGCACTCCGATCACACCTGAGTGGCAAAAACCAAAGGAACATATTGTGTGTGGCTGTCACACGGTAGCAAATTCCACCTCATTTTCTTCTTACTGGGCATACGAAAAGATTGCATCGCCCAAATTTCCTGCATTTCACTTGGGACCATGTGACTGGTTTCTGATCCATCGGAGGTAGGCGGAAGCAATGAGCTTCACTTCTAAACCTGATTGAAGAAAAAAAAAAAATCACATTTGCCTCTTCCTCTTCCTCAGTGACCGCAGAGACCCTGCGCTGCTGGTGGAAGTACCATGGGGGAGGTTCAACACCCAAGCGCTGATGTAAAGTCAGCAGGTCAGAAGCCTTTGTTGTGTCATCGTTGTTGTTAGTTGCCATCAATTACAACTCATGGTGACTCCTCGTGTGCAGAGTAAAACTGCTCCAGAGGGTTTTCAAGGTTGTGACCTTCCAGAAGCAGACTGCCAGGTCTTTCTTCTGACGCACCTCCGGGTATATTTGAACCACCAACCTTTCAGCTAGTAGTTGAGCGCTTAGCCATTTATGCCAGCCAGGCCTCCTCTTTATTATGTTAATACACCAAAATGTGTAGGTTGTTAGTCATAGCCAAAAAACAGCCATTGAAAACCCTATGGAGCACAGTTCCACTCTGACACACCGGAGGTCACCATGAGTCAGAGTCAGCTTGATGGCCAACTGGTTAGTCACAGCAGCTAGTACAACACATCCTGGCTAACACAGTTCATGCCTCATTACAGCCCTCATTAAGGTCTACCTTAAATAAATACTTATTTTTGGCTTTGTCTTCCTTGTTCCCTTCTTTAGAGCAGGGACCATACCTTAACACTCTGTATTAAGGGGATTCTTTTAGGAAAGGCCCATCACCACATCTTCCAAGAATCAGCTGATGACAGAGTGACAGATAATTAATCAGTTAAGAAGGGATGCGTGCACTTGATAATTTTCCAGCGCTTACCATGAGCGACACTGTCTGAAGCTAAGATACCTGGACCTGAGACAAATGAGGTCTCTGCCCTCGTGAAACCCACGTCACCAGGAAACACCAACAAAAGCATGGGAGTGATGAACACACGACCTGACCTAAGCACAAGAGCAGGTGAGGCTTCATGGGGTACACGATCTACAAGCCCAAGGTACAGAAGGTGAGCAGAAGTGAACCAGGTGGATGGGGCTGGGTGGAGGACAAGGAGAGCAATCTTAGAATTCTCCAGCGGCGTTCCTGTTCAAAACAGATACGAGCCAGTGCAAAAAGTGGGCCTGAAAAGAATCAATCTTCCGCCTTCTACAATGACTTTAAAAACATAACTAGGGAGTGTCAGGACTTCCAAAAGGAAAACAAGGCCAAATATATTGAGTAATACAGAAATAAAAGAATGCTATTACACTGTGCTAAGTGTCTCAATGGTGTAACTTAAGACAAAACACTTGTTTTTCTACCACTGATGGGGAGAAAGGAGTGGGCTGTTCACACTAAAATTGCTTTTTTAAATTATCTGAGAACACAGTAGAAAAAGAAGAGAGGGCTGCCTCAGTTCACAGACCACAGCACTATTCCTTCTTAAAAATCCATTACTTCCTCCTTTATAAACATCATCATTATCCCTCTAAGAAAACCAAGTTGGTTTTGTTTTTTTCTTTAACCCAATAAACTTATGTGGAAAGAGCAGTAAAACAGAAGTCAAGAGACCCAGGTTCTAGCCTGCAATAAATCAACTCTTAGTGGAAGCCTCTCACTGGGTCACAGTCTCCTCATCTGTACAACGAGAGCAGCGAGTTTGGACGTCTCAGGAGTCCTTTCCAGCACTAATATTCCACAGAGATATTCAAACTTGCCTGCTTATCAGAATCACCTGGAGGGCTCAGGAAAATACAGAATGCTGGGCCCCACCCCCAGAGTTTCTGATTGAGTAAGACTCCTGGTAAGACCAGGGAGCTTACACTTCTATCAAGTGCCCAGGTGATAACTCTGCTGCCCGTCCAGGGACTACATTCTGAGGCTCATGCTCTCAAGCACACTCCCAAACCCCATAGTTGTTTTTAGGTGCCATCTAGTCAGTTCCAACTCAGAGGGACCCAATGTACCATAGAATGAAACACTGCCTGGTCCTGTGCCATCCTTGGAGCCCACTGTTGCAGCCACAGTAACAATCCATCTTGTTGAGGGTCTTCCCTTCTTTTTAGCTGACCCTCTACTTTACCAAGCATAATGTCCTTCTCCAGGGACTGGCTCCTCCTGATAACATGTCCAAAGTACATGAGAACAAAGTACAAAAGTACATAAGTCTCGCCATCCTTGCTTCTAAGGAGTATTCTGGTTGTACTTCTTCCAAGCATATCTGTTCGTTCTTTTGGCAGTCCATGGTAGTCAACACTTCTCACCAACACACAATTCAAAGGCTCAATTCTTCTTTGGTCTTCCTTATTCATTGTCCAGCTTTCACACGCACCTGAGGCAAGTGAAAACACCATGGCTTGGGTCAGGTGCACCTTAGTCTTCAAGGTGACATCTTTGCTTTTTAAGACTCTAAAGACGGCTTTCGCAGCAGATCTGCCCGATGCGATGCCGCTTTCGATTTCTTGACTCTGTGCAATTACGTGCCCGTGCCGCTTAGAAGGTCTTCTCCTCTACAAGGGACCCGCGAAGTCTGTTCTCAGGTGCTGAGATACCCAGGCGTGGAGACTAGGGACTTGATCAACCTCAGGGAACCAGGGCCTTATCCTAAAGTTATTCTCAGAAAAATACCTGAAAGTCTGCAATCCATTCCCCGACAGCAGTCACTGACTCCAACGACTTTGCGGCGATCCCAGAATGAAATCCAGCCCTGCGTCACGGCACCGTAACCGGCGGCTGTTGAGTCAGACCCCACCCACCGTGACCCCAGGTGTGTCAGGGTAGGACTGTGCTCCACAGGGGTTTTAAAAGCTGAGTTTTTGGAAGTTCATCCCCAGAGGTTTCTTCCAAGGCGCTTCTGGACGAATTTGAGCCACCAAACTCTCAGTTAGTAATCAAGCGCTTAACCGTCTGCATTGCACCACTCATGCACTCCTTGCCATAGCACCCCCCAAAAAATTCAAATCCATTACCATCGAGCTGATTTTGACTCATACCTACCCTATAGTGACCTTCTAGGATAGCGCAGAACTGCCCCATATGGTTTCCAAGGAGCAGCTGGTGGATTTGAACTGCCCGCAGCTAACTCCAGCCACACTGGTCTCTCTGCTCCCCACTGCACTGGGCTTCCTTCGTACTCTGGGGCTTGGTCCTCATGATTCCCTTTACCCGACATGTTCTCCTGGCACTTTCTGTGTGGGAATCATTCTTAACTTTTAGCTCTTAAGTCAAACATCATCTCCGCCAAGAGACCTTCTCAGGTAGCTCTACCTAAGGGATCTTCCCAAGGTAGCCTCTTTATACAACCCCCTTTATGCCCTCTTCATTACCTGTAAATATCTTGCCCCTTCATTTTGCTTTTTCACTCTCTGTTCCTTCTACAAGAAGGGAAGCTCATGAGAGCAGGAACTTGGTCTGTTTCTCTCCTGGCTATCCCCTCCACCAACCCCTGCCATATGCAGCAAAATGCCATCCAGTAGTCACTGGATATATGTCTGTTGAATGGACGAATGACAAAATCCAATTATCCTATGCTATCCTTCAATTAAGGTCCTCAGTGGTGCAAGCATGTGATCAACTACCAACCTAAAGTTGGTGGTTCAAACCCACCCATCGGTGCTATAGAAGAAAGACCTGGCAATCTGCTTCCATATAGATTACAGCCTAGAAAACCCTCTGTAACACATGGGGTCTCCATGAGTCAAATCAACTCCACCACGACGGGCTTTTTTTTTTTCCCCAGGTCTTTCAATTAAAAATAAGTTAATATAAAAGAAACACCTGTTTAACATAAGCTATAATACAACACATTTCAAATCCCAGGAGGATTTGTAACTGCATGGGACCAGACCAAAGTTACAGGAATGAAATATCTATGCTGGGATTTCAGGCATCAGAAATGGACTTGGGTTGTGGGGTCGGAAGAGGTCCTCCCTTGACCACTTCAAATCCCATCTTAGAGGCCCTTGCTGTCCTCAACAGGCCATCTCAGATCCTTCCTTCAAGCCTGCATCCCTTAACTCTTAACTTCATGAACACTACTTTCTAATGTCACTCACTCTTGCAGCCAGGTGCAGGGGCAAAAAGGAGACACTGAAGTTCTTTGCAAGCTGAGCTCTCTCCCAGGGACGTTTCTGCAAAACCACTTGTAAGTCTTACATGTTAACCACAGTTCGTAATTTTGTCACAGGTGTTTGACTCAAAAGGGTACAAAGCCTTTTAAGATAGTGTGCCCATATTACGTCACAATGTATACTCCGGACCACACCTAAAGGCTGACAAAATCCTTTCTTTCTGTGCCGCGACAACCAGGAGAGGTAATACTGCCTCATTTGCTAAGGGTGTCCTGTCTGCTCCAAAATGCTCATGCATGACAAAAAACATGTTCAAGTAAAATCCGAATACAACTTGTCATAAAAGGTGACAAGACTACAGAGGAGAGGAAGTCAAATGACAGGAACCATACCCAGCAATTCAACAAAATATAGGATAAATACTTTCCACTGTACAGCAGCCAAAGCGTTGGTTAGAAGTTCAAATTCAGGAGATGAAGCAAATGAATATTCAAAGTATACTAACCAAGTAATTTTTCTAGGCTCATGAAAAATCATTAAAATTGACCGAGCTTCACAAAAGGCGGTACAGTGTGGGAAGAAATTGGTGCCAATCCTGGGCTGGATACTATTTTACTTACTGTGTGGCCTTGGAAAGGTTATTACTCCTTTCTGAACCCCATAAACAGGAGAAGGCTTAATGAATTCAATTGTAACAAAGGCTCCTTCTAGTCCACACACTCTTAGACTATGGATGTTCCTAGTCTTGCGTCTTGGTGAATAGACACAAAGGAAGTGGTGAGCTCACCTCTACCCCACACATTGTAAAACAAATGCTGTGAGAACTGGCATTGCTCTGAAAAGGCTAAGGTGCAGGGTGGCTATACCCCGGTTTATGGTATCTGCTCAAATAAAGTTATGCTTCCCTGTACTGCAGGAGGGTGAGTTGATGTAGTAATTACCTGTTACTCTTGACAAGTAAGGTAATTAATGTAGCAAAATACCACTGTAATGTGTGTAAATTTAGACCACTATAATTAAAGCACCCGTCTGTTCAACAAACTGTTCAATTAAGAAAAAATATTGACGGTGTACATTTTTGAAATTAGAAAACGTATGGAATGAATGAATCTCTCTTGGTTGACATCCATTTCTAGAATGCTTCCTCAGCAGGGAGTACTCATAAAGAGTTATCTAATGGAGTAACTTCCACTAAAACACTCAAGTATTTTTGTACATATAATGTTAAGACAAGAGTCTCACATGGTAATTGTTTAGCATTCTCATTTTATGAAACATACGCCAGTCAGAAAATGAATTCAAGGAGTATCTGAATCTCAAAACTATAGCAACAGCATGAAGTTGGAAGGTTAGTATTGTGCACGTATCCAAGTAACAGGAGCAGTTCAATGGTAGAATTCTCGCCTTCCATGTGGGAGACGGGGGTTCGAGTCCTAGCCAGTGTACCTCATGCACAGCCATCGCCTTTCTGTCAGTGGTCAGTGGAGGTTTGCATCTTGCTATGACGCTGAACAGCTGTCAGCAGAGCTTCCAGACTAAGACAAAGAAGAAAGGCCTGGCAATCTATGTCTGAAAATATCCAATGTATAGGGTCGCTATGAGTCGGAATCAACTCAACGGCAATGGGTTTGGTTTTGGTTTTTTGATCTCAATGTATCTCAATGGCCCAATCTGCAATAGATCATAGGAATGATGCCGGACTGTGTGTTTCTTTTTTGTTGTGCATGGGCTAACCATAAGACAGTGACCAACTTGATGGCAGCAAACAACACAATATCCAAATAACAGGGCTGTCCTGGAGTGCCATAACCTGGAAGTACCATTACCTATTGATCAGTTTTAAAGAGCTGGATATACCAAACACAACTGGGCAAACAAAATCACTGCTAAGTCCCCGTACTCCTTAAAAAGACAGGCAACAGTATTGAAGTCGGCTTCATGATTCTTTTATCTTTTCCTCTATCTACTGGCCATTTCCAGACCCAAATTCTAACCTTCTGAGTGGGAAGGCTATCCAGTCATCCACTCTATTGTAAAATTTATCTCCTTGCTAATCTGTTTTAGAAAATCTATAGTCATGTCAAGAGTTAAATGTTGTTAGCTGCTCTTGAATCTACTTCAACCCACGGTGACCACTTGTGTTGCAGAGTAGAAAGGTGCTCCATAGGGTTTTCGAGGCAGTGACCTTTCCGAAACAGATTGTCAGGCCTTTCTTCTGAGGCACCTCTGGGAGGGTTCGAACCCCCAACCTGTACAGTTAGTAGTAGAGCACTTGACTGTGCCACTCAGGGATTCCAAAAAGAACTTAACAGTTACCAAATTAAGGGAAAAGCCAAAACCAAAAACCAAACCCAGTGCCATCGAGTCAATTCCAACTCATAGCGGTCCTATAGGACAGAGTAGAACTGCCCCATAGAGTTTCCAAGGGGCGCCTGGCAGATCTGAACTGCCAACCCTTTGGTTAGCAGCCGTAGCACTTAACCACTATGCCACCAGGGTTTCCAAGGGAAAAGCAGTTACCTCTAAATTAGCTCACCAAAAAAAAAAAAGAGCTGACTTGGCACTCTTTTGGAGAAGGAAACCCCCAGAGTTTTTCTTTTAATTTTTCTACTCAGATAAATTCAGGGGAAGACATAACAAGTTGGCCTGAGTACAGAAACAGCTGGAATTCAGACTAAACAGTATGATATGGGGAAGAAATGGTATATTACTTTGGTATCACTTTCTTATTACATTTTTGTATAGCATTTCTTACTTTGTAAGGAGTCCATAAACGGGGCAAATGATTAAACACTCAACAACTCGTGAAAAGGCTGGTGGTTCCAACCCACCAAGAAGCACCCAACAATCTGCTTCCAAAAGGTCACCGCCTTGAAAGCACTATGGAGCAGCTCTCCTCTGCACACCTGGGGTCTCCAGGAGCGGGAATCGGCTCCAAGGGAACTAACGACAACACCTTACCTCGAAAAAGGTTAAAAACTGGAGATAAGTAATGAAAAGTCACCTTAAGCTGCATTCTCAGCTTAGTGTACTGAAATTCAGGCCTAAATGCTCCCTATCTGAGAACTTGGATGTGTCCCCAAGTAAAGAATAAAAAGTACAAGGAGACATTCTAGACTAAAAGATGTTGAAGAAATAAAGTGGTTTCTCCAAGTAAAATACTCCAATTTTGCACTTGGAAATAATAACAATGTCATTAAAAGGACAAGGATGAAGAAATCACTTAATCTATCTGTTGCTCTAAACAAGGCTAGAAGATCCTAGCAAGGAAGATGAGTTTGCAAAGTAGCCTTAGAATTTATATTGCATGACAGCCCTGGAGAGTTAATTTTTTAAATAAAGATTTTATACTCTCATTGTTTCAAAGTAGGCTTAGTAATCTAATCATGGTAGGGGCAGGAAACAGAAGAGCATGATTTGGGGGTTGATGCAAGCTTCATGGACCACAAACTAAAGTTTCTGATTCTCAAATACTCAAGGACCATTTAAAGAATTGACAAAATTCAATACGGTGTGTGTTAAATAGGTGCATTTATAGGAGATAAAATCTTCACAAGCACTTATTTCCAAGAAGACAATGAGTGGCATCCGATGGGCTACAATCCTACTACCCTAAATAATTCCATTCCTAGAGCCGTGTCACTTGGAGGACTAAGATGTGCCTGACTCAAGTCATGGTGTTTTCTATCGTCTCATATGCACTCCAAAGCTGGACAATATATAAGGAAGACCCAAGAAGAACTGATGCACTTGAATCACGATGCTGGCGAAGAACACTGAATACACCATGGATTGCCAGAAGAACAAACAAATTCATCTCAGAAGAAGTACAGCCAGAGTGCTCCTTACAAGCGAGGATGGCAAGACTTCATCTCACGTACTTTGGGCATGTTATCAGGAAGGTTTTGTCCCTGGAGAAGGACATCATGCTTGGTAAAGTACAGGGTCAGTGAAAAAGAGGAAGACCCTTAATGAGATAGACTGACACAGTGCCTATAATAATGGGCTCAAATATAGCAATGATCACGAGGATAGAGCAGGATTGGACAGTGTGTCATTTTGTTGTACACAGGGTGGTTATGAGTTGGGATCAATTCAATAGCACGTAACAACAATAGAGCCATACAGCATAGTTTACAAAACTATTTCACCCAGATTCTATCATTTGATCCTCATAAACCAGTGAGGCAAGACTAATCCCATTTCATAAACAAGTAAAAAAGGCTCAAAAAAAAAAAAAACCAAAACCATTGCCGTTCAGTCAATTCCAACTCACGGCTCTGTTGTTGTTAGCTGCTGTTCAGTCAGCTCCTACTCATAGCTACTTTACAGGATGGAGCAGAACTGCCCCATGGGGTCTCCAAAGAGCAACTGGTGGAGTCACACTGCTGACTTTTTGGTTAGCAGCTAAGCTTTTAACTACTGCACTACCAGGACTCAAACAGCACTAAATTATAGAAACTACTGTACTGAGACACTTAGTTCTCTTTGGAATGGGGTAAATATGTCCTCTGATCCCACTGAATTAATTTACAAGGAATACTTCAATGATATGATATGTTCACCTTAGTCCTTATAGGTCTGATTTCTATATTCCTTTGACAGCTTAAAATTACCAGGCATATTAGCTGATATGTTCCAAAGCAACGGCAGTATAAAACAAAAACAAAAAACAACAGTTGCCATTGCGTTAATTCCAACTCATAGCAATCCCATGTGTGTCAAAGTAGAACTGCACTCCATGGGTTTTAAATGGCTGTGACCTTTCAGAAACAGATCGCCAACCCCTTCTCCTGAGGCACCTTTGGGCAGGTTCGAACCGCCAACCTTTTGGTTAGTAGCCAAGCGCTTAACCATTCCTGCCACCCACGTGGCCTCATGGTGGTACAGTCATTAAAGAGTCTCCCAATTTGGGGGAAAAAAAAGCTCTACTTTCAAATTCTGACTTACCTACTTAGTACAAACATCAAATTGGAACGCGTAATGCTGTGAACCCTAAAACAGCTTAGTTTTGTTTAGAATTTACTTTGCCTCAAAGAGGGGTCTAAGGAAAGAAACACCAACATTTTCTGTTTCCGACTTCATAAATCGGTTCTTAGTATGACTTTCGCTCTTGACTCTTCAATGGCATCGCACGACGGTCTTCATTCATCTCAGGATCTAAGCAGCATGGAGCTAGAAGATGCGTTTTAGAAGTCACGTTCCTTTTCCAGATCTAGAAACTGATGCAAGAAATTGAAAAAAGGTGACAAGCAGGGACAGAAGGGAGGACAGAGAAATTATCACCATGATAGTTGCCATATTCATATTTTACCTACAAGAAACTTGAAAGTGAGCAAAATGTAGAGTAGATTCTTTATTCTTTTTCATTCTCAAAATTAATAAAAACTAGAGTAAAAACTAACTGGCAGCTGGATAAGCAGGTGGAACTGAATTGATAATAGGAAGGTGTTAAAACCCACGAGTCAGTGTTTCCTTGGTTTAAGCAACTTTAATAGAGTTCAATGGGCCACGAAGACTCTCTGATGTCAAGTTGCCCAAATTCAGATCTTACATGAACTTTATGCATACTGCCTTTTTACACAGGGGGAAATTATTTTAAACAGGACATCAAAAATATAGAAAGGTATGATGGATATTTAATGCACCATTGACTCCTAGATTTAAATGTTCTTTAATATTTAACAGAAACCCTGGTAGTGTAGTGGTTAACAGACGGCTACTAACCAAAAACTCAGCAGTTCGAATCCATCGGATTTTAATTAATAAATACCACTTAAGGAAATACGGAGTCCCTGGGTGGTGTCCAGCAGTTCAAGTCCATTCAATGCTACCTTGAAAGAAAGGCCTGGTGACATACTTCTGAAAGATCACAGCCATTGAAAACCCTGTGAAGCACAGTTCTACAATGACGCACACAGGGTCACCAAGAGTTGGAGCTGACTCCACAGCAACTCGGCTGGGTTTTTGGTAAAGGAAGTATTCTGTGCCACACGTTCTGCTAAAAACTCTTCATACATAATACTATCTAACTCAAAGGCGTCTGATAAACTATAATATTTTCTGATCCTACAATGAGGTAGGTGCTTTTTCATCCCCATCTTAGGATGAAAACACTGAGGCTTAAAAAGATGAAATAATTTTCATAAGGTTACAAAGTTACTAAGTAGCTAAGCCAGAATTTGAAACCAGATCTTTTTTTTCCCCAAGTTGGGTAATTATTTGACAACCAATTATACAGCACACTTTAGAACATAATCAACCAAGCTGCCTGGTATAAGGTTTCTTGGTTCATGTTGATACTGGAGAGTAATCCAACTTGGAAAAGGAACTTTGTTTTAAGAAGCTGTTTTGAAATAAAACCTTTTTTTGGGGGTCGGGGGGGAGGTCTGATAACATGAAGAATGATTATTTTGGGGGTTGTATTAATAATTATTACCCTATGAATGCTATGTACAAATGCTTCATAGCTACTGAAGATCACACTTTCCATGGGCTTTGGTATTTTTGTCTATTATAATACAAACCGAAATATTAGAATATTATTAATATTTAAATTCTTGCATCCTTCAGGCTTCTATCTCAAGCTGTGAGACTAACTCTCACTGGTTTTGGTATTTAAATTTTTTTGTCAAGAAACAACTGAAGGATTCCTGTCCAGTTGTACGGGAAGAGGAATCAATACAAGCCAAGGAAAAAGGCCTGTATTTGGGGCTTAACAGCCGGATGACCCCTACAGTGGTGGTCAGAAAGTAGTTGGATAAAGAGACCCTATTCTGAATCAGGAAACCCTGGTGGCCTAGTGGTCAAGTGCTATGGCTACTAACCAAAACGTCGGTAGTTCAAATTCACCAGGTGCTCCTTGGAAACTCTACGGGGCAGTTCTACTCTGCCCTATAGGGTCACTATGAGTTGGAATTGACTTGACGGCGTTGGGTTTGGTTTCTGGTTCCGAATCATTAACTTCACTTGGTCTTTTTGCTGGCAGGGCGGCGGGGGGAGGTTGGGGAGGAGAAGAGAATAACCACCTCAGAAACTTCTGGAATGAGCGATGTGATATACAAATACCAAAGAGAATGGCACTGGTAAGAGGGATCAATAATACACAGTGTTATATATTATGGTACGATACGGTCCTATTGGGTTCCCACGAGACAGAAGCAACTCGACAGCAACGGGCTTATACGGTACCATCAGAAAGATGAAAAAAGGCTGGGAAAATATTCAACTTTTTGCCAACTTCTAGTTTCAGAAGTTTTTCTTTTCTCCTTTCACACATTCGCTCCCTTGTCAAAAACAGCCATCCCCCTACCCCAATTCCCTGATCTTGGCAATTTCTAGCTACAATGTTGAAAACTCTCCCTTTTTCACCCTCTCGTTTCTTCCCTGTGTCATTTCTATCTATACTGTCATGTTTTCTGTCTGATAGTCTCCGGGTAGGAGAATTGACTTGGGTAGAACAAACAGACAAAAGCATTATTTCCTAAAGGTCTAGACTTAAAAGACCAAGGTGATTTTAGGTGCCAGAACAAGGCAACACATCCCACTGAAATGCATACTTAGAAATTTGTCCTCTTTCAAATTTTACTTCAATCCTTCTGACTATGTCAAGGACAAAGCCTCATTTGGGAGCCGATCCTAGCACCTAGTACTGGCTAAGCTTCATTTTTAACAAAGAGACAACCTCTCAGGCTCAATACCTTAGGTAGCAGTACGTGGGCATACAGTGAAAAGTTCATACCAGGGGTAGGCAAACTACAGCCCGTCAGCCAAAGCCAACCTGCAGCCGATTTTTGTACAGCACACAAGCTAAGAATGTTTTCTTCAACATTTGTAAGTGGTTGAAAAAAATCAAAAGAGTATGATTCCACAACACGGAAAAAATTACATAAAATTCTAATTTCAGTGCCCGTAAATAAAGTTTTATTGGGACACAGCCGTGACCATTCATTTCTGGCAGATTATGGGCTACAACGGTGGAGTTGAATAGTTGCAACTAAGACCATATGGCTTGTGAAAATGAAAATCTTTACTATCCTGCCCTTAAGAGATAAAGTGTGCTAATTCCTTGTGTACACCATCATTCTGCTTTCATTGCATTTATTTTAGGTTACCATTTAGCTGTGGCAATTGATACCGCTTTTTCTTTTAAATCCAAAAAGCCGTATCAGTTGCTTTTGAGTCCATTCTGACTCATGGCAACCATCACGTGTCAAGTAGAGCTGTACTCTATAGTGTTGTCAGTGGCTGATTTTTTGGAAGCAGAACTCCAGGACTTTCTTCCAGGGTGCCTTTCAGTGAGCAGCCAATGTGTTAACCATTTGCATCATTCAGGGATTCCTTCTCTTTTTAAGGGATTGCACAAAGTCTCCCGGTTACATTTCAACAAGTGAGAAGCTTTAATGGACAACAGAAGCAAATAAAGTATAAGTGGTATGTAGATGAAAATCATGGAAAACAGAAGCAAAAATCACAAAGATGGCCTAAGAAGGGTGACATATGAAAAACAATAAGCCAAGAACATGAGACTGGGGTGGGAGAAGTTAGGATATAAAACTAAAGTCTATGTAAATAAGATGTCCAGATGTAGCACTCCATCTCCTCCGGTTAGAGTGGAGTCTGAAATGTGGATCCCTACTGGACAGAAGGTCAGGCAGGCTACCCAAGAACATCAGGATGACCAGCCTCATCATGGGGAGCAGCCGGTTCTTATTTTACATCCACAAGACCCTGACACAATGGCCAAGAATTCATAGGCTGGCGATTGGAGAAGCAGTCAGTCCAAAACAACCAACACTGTGTAAGTCATGTAAAACAATACCAAAAGGCCAAGAGACTCAGCATGAGCGATGCTAAATGCTCCACAGCAAACACTGCTTTGCCCTGGTAGTGTATCCAGTACGGTTTATGAAGATTCTCTTAGCTTCTTTTTGCTCTGATGCAAATGTTGTTTCCAAAGTGCACTTAGCATGAGAGATTTTCTAAATCTTAGAATTTCTAAGTTCACATTACCACTGACAACACCTTACACTCTTCAATGTTTGATACACACAATGTTGACTCTTTAAAAATGAAGTTTCCACAACAGTTTGACTACTCTTTATAGAAATTTCTTTTTGTAAAACAATCTTACATTGTAGTGTTTGCCTCTCATTATTCTCACTGAATATGCATCTCTCCTGCGGCCTTTCAACTAAGCATTTCCGCCCCCCAAAACAGAATTGTTTTTTGGTGGTTCCACTAACAACAATTTCTGTGGTTGAGTCATAGACATTATCATAGTAGTGTTAAAATTCATCATCTTTTTCTTTCCATATGATTAATGTTTTTAAAACTTGCTAGTAAAACTTAAAACCGTATTTCAAAAAAAACAAAAGGACTTAAAATGCTGAATTTTAAATTTTGGAAATATGACTAGTACAACCAAATGTCATTTCTTCCCCCATTTCCACAGTATTTGAACTGGTCATCCCTTCTTGGGTGAATCACAATTAGTTTTATCTGCATTGACTCAGAAGTCTAAGCAAGAGGTTCACAATTTTTTTTTTTTAACTACAAGGAATTCTTTTTATTAAATTCTAAGCACTCCCATAAACACTGACGCCAAGTTTCAAAGAAGATTTGACCGACTAATACTTATTAGTTAAGTATCAATTAATTCATACAGAACATCTACCAAATTGCCAATCAGAGCTTGCAGACTGAAATATTTATGGACAAAAGCCCAAAACTTGACATTCTAGTTAACCCCCAAAGTTTTATATAAATGACTGACTTCACTTAGGCCTTTTGAAACATGAAATACAAAATACAAAAACAGCTCAATGAAGTCAACATTGAAGCTGTGTCCTCAGCTTCCTTTCCTCCAAACTCCTTCCAAACAGCACCAAGGGACACTTGGGGAGTCATGGGGCTTTAGGGAAGCTGGCTCCAACCCAGCTCCAATGATAGAACATTCCACCTTCAATGTGCCAATTAGCACAGTCCACCTCTTTGGCCATGTAGGTGGGGTGGTGGTGTATGTGTGTGATATCAGTCCAATTAAAGTAGATTTTAAGAATTTTTTATGAATATTTTAAGAAGATTCCCTTTTTATCTCTCCTGTTCAGCATATTCAAGGAAAGCTATAGGCCAGCAGTTGCTGGGAGACACCTTAAGACTACATAGAAGACCAATCTAAGGACAAGCCAACACTGTGGAAAGCAGAGTAGATAGAAAGAGAGAGATCAGATCCTTGGACTTCTGGATCAAGAGTCTCTTGCAGCCTACCAACTAAGGACTTGCCAGTTACACTGTTGAAGTCTACCTGAGTTGGACTTTCTGTTGGTTACTTACAACCAAATTCATCCTAACTTAAATACGGAAAGACCCCATGATTACATGAAAGACCTAAAATTACATCTTCTAAAAAAAGCCCTGGGATTCTGCGGTTCCGGGCATTGGAAACCACTGTTCTGGTGATAAATATAGGTTTTATACATTTAGATGAAGATAGTAGAATGTGCAAAATAACCAAGTAAGTGTGAGTTTAAGGCCTAGTGGATATTTTTCAGAGTTTGAAGCCCCAGATCAAGCCCATCACTGTGAAAACTAGGAAAGGTAACGGTATCAGGAAATTGCCTGATGTTCCCTCATCTAATTATAAGATAGCCACACTGGCTGACACAATTATGGTTACAATAACATGAGGAGGCTCACTAACTGCAAATGCTTTCAGCTAGCTCTGCATCAAAACGTACCACTTAACCACTTCATTAGTATCCCTAATTTCCAGGGGAAGGAAGAAAGTTCATTAGCATAGAAGACTTGCTTTAAGAAAGACATATGACTAAGAGCCCAAGAGACAGAAAGGGCCACATGAACCAGAGACCTACATCATCCTGAGACCAGAAGAACTAGTTGGTGCCCGGCCACAATCGATGACTGCCCTGACAGGGAGCACAACAGAGAACCCCTGAGGGAGCAGGAGATCAGTGGGATACAGACCCCAAATTCGCATAAAAAGACCATACTTAATGGTCTGACTGAGACTAGAGGAATCCCGGCGGTCATGGTCCCCAAACCTTCTGTTGGCACAGGACAGGAACCGTCCCTGAAGACAACTCATCAGACATGAAAGGGACCGGACAGTGGATAGGAGAGAGATGCTGATGAAGAGTGAGCTAATTTTATCAGGTGGACACTTGAGATTGTGTTGGCATCTCCTGTCTGGAGGGGGGATGGGAGGATAGAGACAGTTGGAAGCTGGCAAAATTGTCACGAAAGGAGAGACTGGAAGGGCTGACTCATTAGGGGGAGAGCAAGTGGGAGTACGGAGTAAGGTGTATATAAACTTATATGTGACAGTCTGACTTGATTTGTAAACGTTCACTTGAAGCTCAATAAAAGTTAATAAAAAAAAAAGACATATGAAATGGTAAACTTCACAAGAAAAGGAGATCAAAAGAACAAATAAGATGTTAACTGTTAAATATTCCTTAAAAAAAATCTGTGCTTATGAGGTTGAGCTTTTGTTTTTTCGTCTTTTTTTTTTTTTTTAACCCAGGATTTAGGGAGACAGATTGTTGGCCTAGTGTCAGAACGTAAGTATCAATGAGAAAAATGCTGGTATTTGGGGGCCTCTGTGTAACTCTATTTACTGATTAAAGGGGAATGGGTGAAAGAATGGAGTTTGGCGGGTAGAGCCAAAAATGGAATAAAACCCTAATATGTCTCTCTATACAAACCAGTGTCAGTTTTTGTTACTTTCAGGGGAGAAAGAGTGGAGGAGAAAAAGGAAGTGGTCTATACACATGCGTACTTCAGTGAAAAAAATGATCAGTTTACCAGTCGGCAGTTCCTCCTTGATACAATGCTTGAAATGTGGACAATGAGGTCCCCTAGGAACCTGGCTTAGAAGGAGATGGTGAAACACGAGAGAAATCAAACTGCTGTGTTTAAGAACTACAAGTAGGTAAGGGAGAGCAGGCTGATGAGAAGCAAGAAGAAGAAAGATGAGAGAAGAGTGCAGGAGAGAGAATGAATGAATCTGGCAATTTGGAGGCCACAATCTATAAACAAAGCCGTCTAAAGACAAATTCACAATGGGCACATAAGTGTCTTTAAGAACAAGACTGTTGCACACTCAATTTCCAATTTCTCAGATGCAAACTTCCTCCAACTCCCTAAACTTCAGTCAAGTCTGTGATACACGCCAATGTTCTCCGCAAGGTGTGTGGAAGGATTTTACAGAAAGGAGAACGTTTCTAGCTCTGTGAAGAGAGAAGAGAATAACAACGAGAAGAAGAGCTATCAAGGCTTCTTTAACAAAACTGACCATGAAAATGAAGCCTCCAGGAACTCTCATTGGAGTTGTCATGAGGTATAAAGGCTCAAGTCAATTTTAATAAAATCTCAAAAGTCAGGGTGACCTCGCTTGATAAATGGCTTCTCAAACTCTCATAGCAAAACCTTGAGTAATGTGGCCAGCTGGAGAATCCCAGGAGAAATGTGAATGGTATCCCAAGTTGGCTCCTGTGAGAAGACCTGCCGAATTTTGTTAAATATGTTTTCTTACGAGCATCACCACCTGTATGAATTCACGCAACTTCCACAGTACTGGAAATCTGAGCAGTAGGTGGCATTGAAACTGTTCATGCGTCCAAACGCTTGTAGTCCTTTAGCAAAAGAGCCATGTAAGGAATCAAGAAGAAGAATCTCAAATCTACTAACAAGGGAAGGCAATTCTTGTCAAGGTTACATTTTATAGAACCTGAAAGGAAATCACTTAGTGGCACCTTGACAACAATAAGGGCATTACTTCATCCGATCCAACCAATACTATTAACTAAAGAGACTTTGGCAATAGCACACCTTTTCTTTTACTATAAGGAAAGGGAAAAAAAGCATCCAAGACCCTGTCTCTTCCCCTAACCCAAATACCTAAAGTTTATATTTAATTGCTTAGTCTTATTAATAATTAAGAAGAGGCACAGGGAAGGGAATTTAAAAAAAATTTTTCCTGTGACCCTTTATTGGCAAAAAGCAAAGAAAGCAATGAGCTTCCCATATGCATTTCAGCAGATGAGTAGATATTCAAGGGAGAGAAATGTCACCCCAAATAAAAGTCAGCACATTTATTGACCACTCTTAGCCCGTATTTCACAATATAATGGGCAATCTTGCTGAATTCTGTAAAACCCTATTATAAATCATTTAGCATTTACTACAGCGTTTAAAGCAGCCAGGCTTACGTGCTGGAATGCATTTTGGGGGTATAAAATTCTCCGTGTTGGCATGAACCTCACATACGCTACAAGTAAACCCTATCTTCCCTCTACTGCACTTGAGCAGCGGCAACACAGAGTAGAATTCTCCCCAGTAGGCTGCTACCATGAGAGCTGCTGCCGACCCTACCTTCCTCTCCCCGCTTGCTAACTGAGGTGGGAAAAACTTCCAAGTATATGTACGTGTGCGGATGGGAACGGGGCATGCTCATGAATAAGATACATATACAAATACACACAGTAATACATATGAATGTATACAGAATACGTATATAAATATGTACATGAATATGTATACCAACATGAATATGTATAGGTATGTGTCTGAAGCATGGCCTGCAAATCTGTCGTCTTCAATGTGCAGAAAGATTTTTCTTTATATTATAAGCCTGACTTACATCCTGGTCTCCTTCCCTGGCCACTCTTTCTTCTTCTCCTTTCACTAAATGTACAAGTCTCCTTCTCTATACTTCTTCCTTGACTTGAAAGCCACATCTCCAGCCCTGACTAACCTCCCAATCTCCAGATCGATGTGTATTTTGTCATTTTCCAGAAGGACTCTGCCTGACATGAACACCTGCACCTGAAATGACGCCCAAACCTCAGGTGATCACTTCCCAGTCTGCCCTCTGGCCCACTGTGTTAACCACTGCTAAGACCACCAACCTAATTCTCCCAATCACCAATGTCTTTCACACCAAGTCCTGCCCATGAAACATCAAGGTTTTTTACCCCTCCCCATCACCACCTTTCCAATGCCTTCAATTACCCTATTGCAGACTCTTATTGACACTCTTCAGAACCATCACAATTTCCTTCAACCCAGGTTCCTCATTATATTTCTATTAAGTTGTGTCTGATGAGCTACCCTGGATCACAGCTCTCATCACAACACTCCTATGCTCAGAAGACTTTGGTGGTGCCCCACTGGTGGTGAAGTCGAAGTCTTCAGAAGGTTGATTTCT
The DNA here is from genome assembly GCF_030014295.1 of Loxodonta africana. Classification (NCBI taxonomy): domain Eukaryota; kingdom Metazoa; phylum Chordata; class Mammalia; order Proboscidea; family Elephantidae; genus Loxodonta; species Loxodonta africana. The sequence goes on along the minus strand of NC_087363.1, from coordinate 58,530,357 downwards.
CAAGTCAAGGTCTAGTTTGAAATCTTGGCTCCACCGTGCTACTGAATGGCTCTGGTCACATCATATAACCTTTCCAAGACTCAATTCCCTTATCTATATTGTTATCTATGGGCAACAACAGTACTTACTTCCCCCCTTGGATAATTATGAGAATTCAAAAATTTAATGAACTGCTAATCACTAAGCTTGATGACTTGCCCATAGAAAATTCTGTTATTGCTATTATCAGCATTGATTAAGGCAACTGAATAAATTCCTTACTTCTTAACCTGAATTTGAGGTTCTCTATGGTTCCACGTCACCTATCTTTCCAGCTTCTGTTTCTCTCTTCTGCTTGATGAATTCCCTCTCTCAGTTGTCCACTGTTCTGAAGTACCAAGCTTTTCACCTTTGCTCCTTATTCACTTTGCTCAAGCAATCCAGAAAATCCGCACTCTTCCCCTACCCTAAATAAATACCTACAGTTTACATTTTCTTCCAACTCCAGTTTAAATTCTCCCTGGGCATAAAGAAATATCTCATTTGTCTTTACACTTTATTCCTAAAACAGAATTTGAGTATGAACTTGCGTTTTCTCAAAATTGCCTACAGCAACATCATATACATAGTAGACAACTGACTCTATATGCGGTAAATTTCAGTGGGGGTGTCAAACAATTGTCTCATGCCCACTATGGCTCACTTATAACACTAAAATCTAAAATTGGGTTAATAAATTTATGACCTTGAACTCCTCCTACTACTAGTTAGTAAACATATCATCCTTTCTTGGTTAATATTGATATACTTGGGAAGAACTGATGATTTTGAAACTTAAACTTCTACAATTACATTTCTTTTCTCTTCCATTATAAATAAAGGCCTTAAGATGCTTTAATAAGCCATCTTAAGAATAAGCGTTAGCTGCTAGTGGAACCACTTCACATCTAATGACTTGATATTGCCTGTCACCTCTTTGAATACACATTATTGATTCCACAAAAATGTATAAATGCCTTACAGTGAAGTACGAGAAAACGTATACTGATTCTTAAAAGTGGCATATGCATCTGTGATTATTACGCATTATAAGCTCAATAACCACACCCGTGTTAACTTCAAACGGTATTTATTTAGGACCCATACGTTCATGTTGCATGACAAAAACAAAGTCATTGTCCAATCCAGCTTCTACTTATCTCCACATCTACTGCTCTTAAGAGAATGGATAGTTCCCTGTTATTGAAAAAGTTTGTAACTGCCAAAGCAAGAAACCGACTTGGTTACAGTCAGAGACTTGTAATGCCAATGCCAAACCAATGCCAGAACATACAATAAAAAGAAAGATGGTCAATTTTTCCACCTGAAAGTCTGTTTCTATGCACTGCCCGTATATCCAGCCAATTCAAAAGGGATGAAAAGTAAAAATTCCTTGCTGTCATGTAGCCAATGCAGCCAGTGGATTTCCTTTTCTAACTTTGTTTTTTAAACGTCCTGTAGACTCATCGTAAATCATTTCCAATCT